>NW_026691336.1:0-150661 GCF_020826845.1 Diceros bicornis minor
TGGTGGAGGCCCTAAGGTGGAAGCCGGGCGGCCTCCAGGTGGGCTCAGGGTGCGCGCGGGAGTGACCGCCGGTGGCCACGGCGACGCGAGGAGCCCGGGCCAGAGACGCCAGCCAGGGCCAAGGTCACACAGCGCCCGGGCGCTGGCTCATTCGCGGGACCGGCCCCGAGGCCCGGCGCCCCAAGTGAGGCCGCCTCGGGCCGGCCGCGCGGCGTCAGTTTCCCCGCGGGGCCCAGCGGGCGGGGCCGTGGCCGGCGGGCAGCCCGGCGCCCGGCGGAGGGAGGGGCGGCTTGTCCCCCTGCCCTGCCGGTCGGCTCAGTTCGCGGCCCGCAGCCCGTCACCACCTCGGGGTTTGGGCCCCTAGCGGGACCCCCCAGGGGTGCGGCGGCGGCGACTGGGCGGCGGGACGTGGGGGCCGCCGTCCGGCAAGATGGCGGCGCCCAGCCGCGTCGGCGCGGGAAGACGGGGCGCGGAGGGAGCCGGGAGGGGCGGCCGCGGGGGGCGCTCGCCCGGCGCCGCGGCCCGGGACGTCCCGGGGGCTTGGGCGCAGGGCGGCGGCCGGGGCGGGGCCCTCGGGCGGGGCGAGGCCGGCGCGGGGCTCACGGTCGGGATCGGCGGGTCCCGGCGCTTTTCCAGGCCGCCCGCAGCGCCCGGCGACCCCCGCCAGGCCCAGGCCGCGGCGAGGAGAAGGGACAGCGCGGCGGCGGGACGCGCTCGGGCGGAGCGCGTCTTGAAAGGGCTTCTGCCTCCCCCGCCGGGAGGGAAGACGGGCAAGCTCTCTTGGTTCTGTTGGGGGCTGAGGGGAGACGCTCCAACACTCACAGCACACGCAGTTGTGTTGTTTCATTCACTGACCAACAGATCATCCAGGCGCTTTTCGGGGGGCGGGGGTGGGGTGTTGGCCCATCCTCTTATGCTGCTCCTCCAGAGGGGACAGTTCCGGAATTTTTGATGCAAGATGTTGTGGCTCTTGGTCCAGTAGCCTTGAAAGCGTTGTTACACGCGCTCTCTTTTTCATCCCACAACAGTTTTGGTTCATTTCATTCCTTGTAGGGAGTGATTTCCTTCAAGAACCCCCCCTCCGTCAAGGAAGACTTTCCCCTGATTTAATTCCACCTGTCATCCTGGGTGGCTTTGTTCTTCCTTCGGTTTTCTCTTCCTGGCAGCTGCAACATCAATTGACTGAAATCCCAGTTTGTAAACTGTAACGTAGGCATGTTCGCCCAAGATTTCAACGGTCTGTGGCATCTCTTCACTTAAATGTGTTAGGTGGCTGGAGGAAACAGTAGCCCTGACTCCCAAAGGAGCGTGTTAACCAGATGGATTTTCTGTGAAGTTTGTTTTAAAACAAGAAAGTATCAGGCGCTGTTGTACTGTTCGCAGGGGCATGGGGTGGCAGAAGGAACACAATTATTTACTTATCCACTTTCTTTGAAGTTCTTACTGCTTGCATACCTATGACCATTCTTCGGAGAGACTTGGTTACGGTGAAAAGCACAGTTTAATGTTGGTCATACTACCTTCAGTGTGAAAATCTCATGTTCAACTTAGGATGATTCCCTATGGGACACGGAAGGCTGCTTCAAAGTAGAAAAGGTGGAAGACCTCTGTTGATGCTGATAAGAATACATATGATATCTGTAGGGTGTGCTGGGGAATTTCTTTTCTGATGTGATGCTGTACATATGTCCTTTTAGGGACGATTAATGGACCAGCCTCCACTGATCCCTGGAGTCCTTACAGATTCAGCCTTCCTTGACCAAGTGTTAGGCAGTTCCTGGTTGTTTTTATACTCATCTGTTCAAGGAACTGCATGTATTTTGGAGTGCAAAGTTTGCCTCAGGCATTGTTCTAGACCCTGGGGCTAGAGAAGTGAAGAGACAACAGCTGTGCCCCGGCTGACATGACATGACACCGTGTGGAAGAGTGGGATGTGGGAGAGTGATGTGGGCCGAGCAAGAGGAGGCTGGAGTTGTGGCCAGGATGGCCAGGAAAGGTCTCACTGCGGAGGAGCGTTTTATGTAAGACACGAAAGCAGTGCAGGAGGAAGGGCGAGTGGCGTGCTCTGGGAGCAGCAATAGGCCAGTGTGACCAGGGTACAGCAGGTGGGGTGAGGGAACCAGGAGCTGAAGACAGAGGGGTGAGTTGGGCCCAGTCCTGGGGCCTCGTTGGGTCATAGTGCGGAGTGGGTATCTATTCTCAATGAGATGGTGACCCTTTGGAAGGTTTTGAGAGCAGGAGTAACGTGACTGAACGTATGTTTAGCAGACTCGCTCTGGCTGCTCTTGAGAACATACCACAGAGCATGGCAGAAGCAAGGAGACCAATTAGGAGGCTGTTGCAATAAGCCAGGCAAGAGGCCTTGAGGCTCAGGTCAGGGTGGGGAGGGTGAATTCCGGGTGTGTTTGAAGGTCCGGACCTTAGGACTGTGTACAGGTTGGAAGTGTGAGGGCGGGGTTGCAGAGGGAGGAGTTGAAGCTGGAGGGAGGTTTAGGGCCTGAGCTCAGAAACTCAGGTGGGGAAGACTTGGGGAGATCCTGCTTAGTGGGAGCTGATGGAGTTTGGTTTTGTAGGCGCTGACTGTGAGGTGCCTGTTAGACACCTGTGTTGTGATGTCCAGGGAGCCTTTGGGTCTCCGGGCCTGGAGCTCAGTGAGTAGGCCTGGACTAGAGGTAGGAGTGTGCGGGAGGCCACTTTGGATGAGGGTCTGAGTGTGGGAGGAAAGAGAAGGACCAGGGAGGGGGGCCCAGGGCTGCCGGCATGTGGAGGTCTGGAAGGTGGCAGTCAGACCACGGGCTGGTTGTCTTCTTCACGGGGCCACGAGCGCTGTGTCAAAACACACTCTCAGTTCAAGGAACTGGCTGGTGCCAGCACTTAAATAGCCGCACTGTCCATTCCTTGAGGACAGAGCCAGTATCTTATGCCTGCATCTCCAGTGCTTCACATCGTGTCTGGCACTTGGTAATCAGAGGAGCAGAAACTGAATTAATAGTCACTTGCATATCCCTGTACTGTAGGAACTTCAGTTTGTAGAGCTTGTGCATAATGCAAATCCAGTGTGTGAGTGTGAGCGTGAGTGGATGAGAGGGCTGCTCACTACCGGGCGGTGGGTTTAATGTGGACCTTCTGTCCAGTGTGTTCACTAAAGCAGGTTTCCAATTTTCTGATGTAACCAGGGTCGGGTGCTGCGCACGTTGCTGGAGCCTGGCCCCTGTCCCGTCTTCCCACTCCACCGGGCAGAGCCGGCAGCTTTGCCCATTTCATGGGTGAGGAGACTGAGGCTTAGAGAAGTTAAGTTACGTGTCCTACAGCTAGCAAGTGGGCCCTCTGTCTCCAAAAACAAATCTTAATAGAAATTAGGAAGTTGAACGTTAGAAGTGAGTGTATTTAGAAGCATGCCTCCTTCCTCCATTAGAAGGTAAGATCCGGACAGTCAGGGAGCCTGGCGGTCTGGTCCAGGCACCTCAGCCTGCGCTGAGTGAGCAGTGCCTCGGTCCGAGGGAGCTGTGAGGGGCCCTCGGCCTGTGGCATTTCAGGCTCCGGGAAGGACAGGTCGGTCCTGTCCTCCAGTGCAGGTGGGACGGTGCAGAGCCACTGACGGCCAGTCAAGACTGTGATGGCGGCACAGGGGTGAGGGGTCCTGTGCTTGCGCTTCTGGTCGGAATTGCTGCTGGTCCGTGGGACTCTTCGTGCTCAGTTTCCAGGGTAAGAGCCTAAGGACACTGATCCGGCCTGTGACGTGGCGCGGATGGCTGGCTCCTGCTCTCTAAACGCAGTCCTGTCTCTTGTGAGGAATGGCCTTGGATTCAGTTTTAGTGAAGTAACTCACATGTTGTGTCAGTTTCCTGTTCATGTTGCACGAGGTGCTGCACCTCAGTGTGGTGACAGAATGTGGAGACTGTATCTCCTTCGACACTGCGCCATCATTGTGTCACTCATTTCAGTGACTCCCAGAGGGAAGACGCGGAAACGTGTTGCCTTCAAGAACACCCTGGTGAGGAGCATCACTGTGTCGATGAGGGTCAAGTGACAGATGGTCAGTTCAGTGAGCTCATTCGGCCTGTGATCCAGAAGGGCTGTGAAGATGTGGAAGAGAAGGAGGAATATGTTGGCAGTGAGTCCGATGGCCGCTTGGGAGAAAATGGCATTTCTTAATGGTAACATAAATGGAAAGTGATGATCTTAATGGAAAAGAAGAAACATGTTTTATAGTCTGAAAAAATAAACAAAAGATCTCCCCTCTTCCGTGTTATTCATTCCATAATCAAAATAATCACTCCCCCCATCATTTTAATTTCACCAATTTATTCTTGATTGACCCTATCTCATTTAAATTCTTAAAAATACAGTCTCAATATTAGTTTATACACCAAATAATTAACATATATCACATACCAACACATCCACAATCATATATGTATAGGGTGCACATTATCTATACTACTAGGGTATTGGGACTCACCGTTCTGAGTGTGAATATTAAATGAAAGAATGCAGAAAGTAAACAAATGCTTTCTAAACAGTGATGTTCGTATAAAATGAAATCAGTAGCTCGAAGAGACATCTGTGCTTCCAAATTCATGGCAATATTATTCACAATACCTAAGATATGGAAACAACCTAAACATCTGTTCACAGATGAATGGATAAAGACATTGTAGTGTGTCTATATACATTGGAATATTATTCAACCTTTAAAAAGAAAATCCTGCGATTTCCAACGACATGCATAAACCTGGAGGATATTATGTTAAGTGAAATAAGCCAGACACAGAAGACAAATACTGCATGATCCCACTTCTATGTGGAATCTAAAAAAGTTGAATACATGAGAGCAGAGAGTAGAGTGGTGGTTACCTGGGGGGCTGTGGGGGGAGGCGTGGAAAATGGGGAGATGTTGGTTAAGGGGAACAAGGTTGCAGTTATGTATGATAAATAAGTCTAAAATAATACTGTGTTATACACTGGAAATTTGCTAAGAGTGTAGATTTCAGGTGTTCTCACCATACAAAAAAAGTGGTAACAATGTAAGGAGAAATGTTAATATATGTTAATTAGCTTGATTGTAGTAGTCATTTCACTATGCGTATGTATGTCAAAACATCATGCTGTAAACCTTAAATATACACAATTTTTATTAAAAAACAAATCATGAGTGTTTGTACAAATGAACATTTTATGCTAATGGGGAAAAAATTACCAAAAAACTTTGGAAAAAAAATATTCCTTTGAGCCTATCCCACATCACATCACTCTGATGCTTTTTCTTTTTGGTCCTTCTTCCACATTTGAGTAGTCTGTGATTACATGGGATGGTTCCCGCCCTGTCCTAAAGTCAGCTGATTATCGACCTTCACTGCATCGGCACCTGAACTCCTTTGTGTCATATTACCTAAGACTGTATTCCCACAGTGTGGGATTGAGATGCGGACATCTTTATAAGAAGTGTATCTCCTCGAAATGATCCTAGCTCTCTCCCAGTAGAGTTTCCATACAGAGACCCCTTATGGAAACTCTCTTCATCTCAGCAGAGGATTGCTAAAATCCTGATCTCAATTTTCAAGAGAACAAACAAAAAAATGTTTCTGGACTTTATGACATTCAGGAGGTTGCATCACAGTGTTCACATGGCACTTCACGTCTTGAGACTTCACTTAAAACTGGGATACCCTGCCAGGCCTCGTAAAGATACTTAGGTCTCCATTACTAAAGATGCCTCCGCTTATGTCTTAATCACGAAATATCTGTAACAGAATCCTTTGTGAAATATCACTGAATGGTTTTGAAATTACTTTCTCATGTTATTTGCCCTGGATGCAGGCATCATAATTTGATCAAATTAATTCAATCCAGGGCTTAGAAAAATTCAGCTGTATCATGCTGTGCAAAGGAAATCCCCACAATTCCTCTCTTCCTCTTCTGAGATGAAAGAGTATTCAGTTATGTTTTTAAGATCATTTGTAAACACAGTGGCCCATAAATATAAATGTGAAAAACAATGCAGTTAATTTAATAGTATTATTGGCTCAAACTCAGAAAATCACAGCTGAGGCAGAACATTGATCTAAAACCACCTGATAGAAACGAATTTATAAAGGAGACATTTCATAGTTGAGTAAATGCTTTTTACTCTTTCTCCCAAAGCTTAATCTAGTAAAGGGACATATTTGCGTCATTGCCATAACCAAACAACCAGCGGTTCTCACAGGCAAACGTCTGCGCCCACACACACTTTGGTTCTGCTGCCGCGTCACACTCAGGAGAAGCACCAGGGTAATACTGACTCGGAGGCACAATGGTCTCCACATCTAAGGATCACGTTAATCCCAGGACAAGTAATCAAATATTTGGGAATCACCAACAATATATGGGGAATTATTTAATAACTGTGTCTGAAACATTTTATTAATATTCTACATACAGTTTAAGCCATTACCTAAACATATAGGGAAAATATTGGGTAAAGTAACATGGATAATTTTAATGTTTTCTTCTCTCACCCCATGGAATGTCTGTCTCACTGCTTCTAATTCATGCCTGCACTCTGAAATTGTCGCACTGAGAAGGAGTGTATCTGCTGGATCACCATGGGCATCCTTCTCCATGAGGCTCTTGAGGGCCCTGGTGCTGAGCCTGATGTGAGAGGACTATGATTCTCAAGGACTGGGGTTAACAGATCAAGTACAGTCAGTTAAATATGAATTTCAGGCAAATAGTTACTATACATAGTAATATACTACAAATAATTAATATCTTTAATACCCCCAGGTAGTACATACAAATATTACAGGCAAACATTACACAGTTATACTAAAATGTTATTTGTTGTCTTTCCAAATTTTAAACTTAACTGTGTGCGCTGTATTTTCATTTGGTGAATCTGGCAACCTCAACATGAAATATTCATGGGATCTGAAAACGTGGTGCAGACCTTGGAGAAGTGGAATAGAAGAAAAATTCATAGAGGCCATGTAGTTTGGTCTGAGTGTAAAGGAGACTTGGGTCCTAACCGATACCTTAGAAACTTAGCAGTTTGAATGCACATCTCAGCGTTCACTGTGAGAAGTGATGACCAGCTTGTCCTGGGGCTGAGAGTGAAGCCCCTGAGCACTCTCAGAAGACAGAAAATGCAGCTCAAGTTCACTCTCATCAGACTGCCTTCACTTTTGGCTATTCGCACTATTATTGGCCCCAAAGTATAAGCCTAATCATGGACAATGGTGGGGGAAATAACACCATTAAAGGCACAGGGAATAGAAGACTGGTCATGAAGTCTAAGAGCTTAGACCAGATGCCTGAAGAAGAGAAGGACTGTAATCAAAGGAAGAAGCCATTAACAAAACCCAAGTGCTATTTTGCATTAGACAATATACTATTTTTGAGAAAAAAAGTTTGATGAAGCCTATTTCTTCATCTATATAATAATATCTAATGTTTAGTGTTGTGTTATTTTATGATGGATATCTTTTTAATGTAGTTCTTTGCCTAGCATATAGTTAAGTGAAATCTAGATCACAAAATAATATCCTGTGGGTTTTTTATTATTGTATGAATAAAAAGTGTTATTTTCCTTATAGGTTTTACCATATTCTATGAAAAGCATTGTAAAACCCATGACTGGTCAATGACAGCATACAGCTCTTGTGAGAATTACAGGTGACCTGGTTGGGGAACCAGGGGTTGGTTGGGTCAGAGGCAATAGTTCGCAACTTTAGAAACACACCTGGCAATATCAGAAAGGAAATTACCTTTCCCAGCTAGATCAGTGCCATGAAAAGCCTTTGTGAAATGTACAAATGTAAACAGAATCATGATGGTAAGTTCCAGATACCATTGAAAACCTGAAATGCACCCACTGTTCTTTGGCAATTGAACTTCATGTAGGGTGCAGCTGGAAGCAAAGTGCTTGCTACTGAGGGTATTCATAATCCCAGGACATTTAATTCTTGGCTTAAACGGGGAAAACATGGGCAGGGGACATGTTGCTGCAGAAGTAGGAGTCAGGAAAACACTGGACGGGCTCAAACACAAATCCTGTGTTATCTATTTCTGGAAACTTTAAAATCCTGTCTGCAGTGTGTTTTTCTGACCATGGAAACCAAACCGATCTGAGCAAAAATGTGACACTTTTTCTCATAAAGGATTGCAAGATCTTTTACCACTGTGACCCTGTGCATCACAGTCATGAGGAGATCACAACTTGTTGTTTCAAATGTTGTTTCAGGAAGGAAATGGAGAGCATGTTTTCTGTGCTCCAAGAACTCTCTTCAGGTTAGTCAAGGCCCATTGTCTCTGACATCTTCCCTCCTTTACATGAGATGCAGGGGCTTAACATGAGTTATTTTAAGAAAAACTTAAAATTCTCCAGTGTTCAGGAACATACAAGTTTTCTACTGATCAAGTTTCTTGAGGTTTTGATGCAGTTGAGAGCCACAGACAATCCCTGTCATCATCATTTTGTTCCTTTCTGTTTTCAACAGCATCTTGGTTCCATCCTCACTGTCTTCCATTTTAAAGACACACAGACACTAGAAGACTCGATGCAGACAATGTTAACTTGTTAATTTAAATGACTAAATTGAAATTTACTTATCATTTTTGTGAATATATGTCTTATTGAGCTAATTACAATTTAAAACTTTCAGAGGAAACAGCAGAGAGAGTAAATTTTGAGGATAGTTTTTTATAAGTTTTTTTTATATTTATAAATTATATTTAGAAATTTTTATAATTATAAGTGAATGCTATGTCATTCAAGTTTACAAATTATGATTCTCTCATCACTAAGCAATCTCACTCAAGCTAATCTACAGAGCATTTTATAAGTTGTAGTCCATTTAAATAACACAAAATATTAAACAACTTATTTTAAGAAAATATTTGATATCATGCTGAGTGCTACCATGCTTCCATTTCTGTAAGTTAGTCATTAACCGTACAGAGATTAGACATGCAACAGAAAGTGACGTTTCCAGATAGTTTTGAGGTAACAACAACAACAAAAGGAATCCCTCTGTTAACAATTACTATAATGGAATAAACATACTATTCTTTATCGTCATCTGCTAAACTCTCACTATTGTGTAACGTAGAAAATCTCGTGTTTAATCACATTATTGTAAACAGCCAAAGTTTTAGAAATATGCTAAAGTGTCGTCCAAGTTTAAAAAAAGGAAGTAAGACTAAATCATCCTGGATTACCTCAGACTCGCTGTGTCTTAAAAGGTTAAATTTTCCATAAATGCATAAAATAATTTGTTTCTGAACTAATTTATTAAAATGATAAATATTCAAATAAAATTGCAATTCAAAATAACATCATAAAATTACAAACTTCCTTCTACAAATTATAAATTATTGTGATCTTAATATTAATGAAATTTATGTTTCATCTGGAAATACTTACTGATTAGTTATGATTCAGTGAGATATAAAACCAAAATTATGAGAAGAGAATTATCCTAACACATCACTGAGAAAATCCTACCTCGCCCCACCACCCGCCTAGGGTCTTGAGCACTCGCTGTTCATGAAGCTGAGACATAGACACTCACCCAGCTGAGCCTTTGGAATTATCCTGGGCGTGAACTGTGGACCCAAGACATAGTCATAAGAAAGGGATGCTGTCAGCTCATCTCTCTCCAGGCCCATGATTGTCGTGTCACCTGTAGGATCAGGAGATCTGGCCTTGAGATTGATGGAAAGGAGAGCCACCAAAGAGAAAACTGAACCAAACTAATTCCTTGAAAACAGCAGACAAGGAACAGCTGGCTTTCAAACTTTTCCACATGTGAGCTCATTTTCCTAGGTCATCTTGGCCTGGTGGGTTGTGTGGTCTCAGTCCTTGTCTACATAACAGAAGTCAAACAATAATCCTACCTTCAAAAGGACTTTTTTTCATATTTATTTCCATGTCAGATTATCCAATGTATCTTCACTGATACAAAAGATTCCTGGTGGCCTTCACATATGTCCCTGGATTTCAGGGCCACATCTGCACTATCCACCACTTTTGTGGGAATGAGGAAAGTGCCCCTCCCCCAGACCTATGTAGGTGAAGGGCTTTTACTCCAGAGGACACAGCCTGAGTGAGGGCACCTGGCGTGGAAGCAGATGCAGGCTCCTTTGCACCCCTACACCTCCACCTGTTGGGCAGGTGTATTTTGGGAGGACAGAAAGGACACCTTCCTTCAAGCAGCACTGAGGGTTGGCATATGCACTATCCTTCTCCGGGTGACTTATTTCTACATGGACATCCAGGCTCCCAGGTTATATGTTCTCCCACACCCATCCCCCAATCTCCTCTGCTGTTTCTACTCATAGGGCTGTTTTATTTCACACTCAGAATTAGAGAACCCAATCCTCAGCAACTGCCAGATTTTATTAGTTTTTGTGACACCCATCCACCTGTCATCTGTTATAATGAACTGTGACTTTAACCTTAACCTTAATCATGACTACCATGTCTGTGGCACTATCTTAATCAAATACCACCTGATGTCAAAGTAGTGACTTTTCTCCCCACTCAACCTATGGATCTAGCCCAAGGCACCAGATTTAATCATGTTTGGATTCAGCCTGGTGTACCGCTCATGTCCCATCTTTGATTGTCTAACAAATAAATTGTCCATTTGGCTGCAGTCAGGGTCACCTACTCCCCAGGCTTCTACTGCATTCTGTTAGAATTCTCCCTGCTATCTCCAGCCCAGTCCAATATACCATCACCTGCCATCACTACAAAATCGTGGCTCAGTTCAGTCACTTTCCTAGGTCTTGATTTGTGTGTCTTCTTGGAAGCTTTTCAGCTCCTTGTTTATCATCTTTTGTCCAATGCTCAAAGAAAAAAACTATTGACCAAGGATTCTATAACTAGAAAAGCTATCTATTAAAAATAAAGGTGAGATGAAGACATTCCAGATAAATAAAAACTGAGATAATTTTTTGCTAGCACATACAAGAAATAGTAAAAGTTATTCAGACTGAAGGAGACTGGGCTCAGATAATAATATGAACGCACATAAAAAGACAAAGGCACTAATAAATGTAATTATAAGACACTATCAATGAATATTTGTTTTCTTAACTGATTTAAAAAGCAATTTTAGGGGCCGGCCCAGTGGCGCAAGCGGTTAAGTGCACGCGCTCCACTTCAGCAGCCTGGAGTTCACTGGTTCGGATCCTGGGCGTGCACCGACGCACCGCTTGTTAAGCCATGCTGTGGCGGCATCCCATATAAAAAAATAGTAGAGGAAGATGGGCATGGATGTTAGCCCAGGGCCAATCTTCCTCAAGGAAAAAAGGGGAGGATTGGCATCAGATGTTACCTCAGGGCTAGTCCTCCTCACAAAAAAAAGAAAAGCAATTTTATCAAAACATGTCAGTAAGTGTACATTGGGGGGCACAGGCATTTAAGAAATCTGTGCAAATCACTAGTTGACCACTAAGCTCATGGAATGTAGACTTCAATGGACATACATGACAAAGCATACAGTGTTTACAAAAAGAAGTTAGAAAACAAACAAACTGCAACCCACAATAAGTAGCAAGAAAATCCCAAGGAAGGGAGATAATCTGATTTCCAAAGTTACTACATTATAATATTCAAAATGTCCAATTTCCAAAATATCTACAAACTACGCAAATAAGTAAGAAAGTATGGTCCATTTATAAAAGAAATAAAGGTAACAGTTGCTTGTGAAGTCCAAACATTCAGCTTTAAAATTTTTATATGAAGTGCCATCAATATTCTCAAACAGCTAAAGGAAATCGTGGACAACAAATCAGGAGAATGTATTCTCATCAAATAGAGAATACCCATAGAGATAGAAATTATAAAAAAGGAACCAAAAAAATGCTGAAGCTGAAAAATACATTAACTGAAATGAAAACTTCACCAAAGGGTTCAACAGCAGATTTGAGCAGACAGAAGAAAGAATCAGCAAACTTGAAGGTAGGTCAACTTTAAATATCCCATCTGACTAGCAGAGAGGAAAACGACTGAAGAAAAAGGAGCATGGCCTAACATACCTCTGGCTGCCCATCAGGTGTACCAACACAGACATTATGGGAGTCTCAGAAGAAGAGGAAAGAGGGAAAATTTCAGAAGGACAATTTGAACAAATAATGGCTGAAAGCTTCTCATGTTTGAAAGTCATGAATCTGCACATCCAAGAATCTCAACAAGCTGCAAGTAGCATAAACAAAAGAGATCCACACTGAGACACGTTATAGTCAAACTGTCAAGAGCCAAGACAAACAGAAAATTTTGAAAAAAGTAAGAGGGAAGCAATTCATCATGTGCAAGGCATCCACAGTAAGATTATATCAGCCAATTTCTCATCAGAAACCATTTAGTCCAACTCATAGAGACAGAGATTGGATTGATGGTTACCAGAGGGGAAGGGGGGAGGGAGGAGGGCGAAAGGGATAATTCGGCACATGTGTGTGGTGATGGGTTGTAACTAGTATTTGGGTGGTGAACATGATGTAATCTATGCAGAAATAGAAATATAATGATGTACACCTGAAATTTATACAATGTTATAAACCACTGTCACTGCAATAAACAAAAAGTTAAAAAAAAAAAACCATGTAGTCCAGGAGACAGCAGGGTGACAATGTGTTGAAAGGAAACATTATCAACCAGGAGTTCTATGAGGGAAAACCGTCCTTCAAAAATAAGGAGAAATTAAGATATTTCCAGATAAAATCTTCAAGAGTTTTTCACTAATAGACCTGTGCTACCAGAAGTGCTAAAGGGTTTCCTTTGGGTTGAAATGAAGGGACACAAGACAGTTACTCAAAGTCATGTTTAAAAAATAACATCAGTAAAGGTAACCACATAGGAAATATCAAAAACAGTAGTAAAGGCTTTCTGCTTTGGAACTCCCATTTTTTTCCATTTTCGTATATGACAAAGTCCTAATGCATAAACAATCATTATAAATCTATGTTAATGAATACACAATGTATAGAGAAGGAATAAGTGACAAAAGCAACATAAAGGGGGAGTAAGAGCTCCATAGAGGAGCAGTTTTTGTACAAAAATGCATCTGTTTGTATTAAACTAACTGTCATAAATTGATGAGATTAATTGAAATTCTCAGGGTGACCACTAAGACAATAACTAAAATATATACAGAAAGGGAAATTAGAAGAAAACTGTACACTAGAAAAAATCAATAAAACACAAAATGGAAATGAATTAAAATCTACAATTAAAAAGCAAAGATTGGGGAACCTCTGTACTCTTTTCCCATTTACATGTCCAGCAGAAAAAGTGTGATGGATTAAAAAACAACATGATTCAACCTTATGCTGTCCACAAGACACTCTCTAGTTCCAAAGTCACAAATTGTTGGAAAGTTAAGTGATGGATAAAGATATTTCATGCAAATGATAACCAAAACAAAGCTGTGGTGGCTATACTAATATCAGTTAAGAGATTTTAAGTCACAAATACTAAAGTTACAAAGAAGGACATTGTGTATTGATAAATGGGAAAATTCATCAAGAATATATGACAATTATAAATATGTGTGTGTGTAACAATGCAGTCCAAAATATATGAGGAAAAATGATAGAATTAATAGACAGCTCCATAATAATATTTAGAAACTTTAATATCCTACTTTAAGTAATGGATGGAAAAACTAGACCAAAGATCAGTGAGGAAATATAGGACTCCCTAATAAAGTGGGAATTCTCACTTTCACACTGGTATATATAATACAGTATGTTATTAGAAGTTTTGAACTTGAGAATACATAACTAGACTCTCCTTATTATCAATTTAAATAAATCACAGACTCATCACAAAGCAAGCAATATCCATGGTCTGCGACATATAACTGATTATGGGTAAACATTTCCCCTATATGAACCTTACATTTCTCCTCTGCAAAATGGTTTAAAAATCCATGATGGATGTTGACAGATCCAATGAGCTAATTTGCAAAGTACTGCCTTTATAACAAATACTCAATAACCATACGTAATAAGTATATTAGTACTAAAAGGGTGGAGAATGGTGAAGCGATGCCCACCATTATGCAGAACTGATCAGGCTGAATAGAGCAGATTGGTCAGCAGGTGCAGCCTCTCTCTCCTGCCTCTACACATCTCCTGCATTCATTTTCAAGTCTAAGGACAGCTCGTCCAGAAACACAACCCGGGGACCCTGATGCTTCTGTGCAGAAGGATGGCCCTAGCCTGACCCATCCTAGAGTGAGGTTTCCACCGTGTTTTCTCTGGGACCTCCAAGCATCAGTTTCCATGGTCTCTCTTCTATCTTAATCCCATCTACCTGCCAAAGGGAAACAGAAGCCTCTCAATTGTATGTGATCGCTCCAGTCTCCCCCAAAGTCCCGTAGAATCCAAAATTTTATCCTATCTACTATATTCCTTCTCCTCAACACACTGCCAAAATCAAAAAAATACTTGCCATGTATTGTGTTCAGTTTTCAAATTTGATCAAAAGCTAATTACAGACACACTGGGTTTTGGGAAAGGGAGTAAGGAGAATTTTAGTTAGCTTCTTTTACACATCAAAATGTTCAATTACATTTTACAAAACTTTAATAAATTGAAAGTTGGTGAAAATGAATAAATGAACTCTCATTGTTGTCTCTGGCCCACTCCTCCCTTCACCCCACCACCTCAGTGCTGCACAGCATCGCCTCCAGCCCCTGTGACAGAGGGTCGAGTGAGCTCCCTTGAAATATCTCCTCCTTCACTGGAATACAACCTTCTGCTCTTACTCATCTCTACACCTGTGTTAACCACATGCCTAAGGCCACTGTAGCCACTGACATGGATAATGAGTGTGTTACTTCTCCACCAAGGCTGTGGTCTGGTAGAGAAAAAATAAATGAAACAACCATTCACATCTCTTCACTGCAAGGACATCCTTAATGGAGAATTGACTAAATTAGTGTAAATGTAGGATGGAGATCATTTATTTTTCACTCCTAGACCTGCCATAAGCCTCCCAGAATCCTACTGAAACTTCTCTCCCACTAATATTTCCTGGGTGCCCTTAGAAGATCCAGGCCAAGAGGAGGGACCTGCCCGTCTGTCTGCTGTAACAGAAGAGTCCATGCAGGAGAGAGAGCAAGTCCCGACTCACCCAGGGATGCATTGACAACACTCAGCTGCCCCCCTCTTCCTCAGTATTCTCCCCGTGGGACAGTCTGATAACTAAGAAGACAGAGCTGAGGGAAGAAAAAGAAGCCAGGAGACTCCAGTCTTTTCCACCATTTGTACATACACCAGTCATCAATTCCTAAACCTTCACATGGCAGGGAATCCCCTGGCTCAAACTGAAACTGAACACAAACTCAAGTTCATTACCCTGATAAGCAGCAAAGCAAATCACCAAAACGTCCAGATTGTAGCAATGAAAGAGGTTTATTATGGAAAGGCAGCCAGACGAGGAGACGGGAGTAAAAAAACTCAACCCCACCTCCTTGAAAGGAAAAATGTAGGTGTATTTATCAGGGGTTTTAGGTAGGGGAGGGGGAGCATGTGGCCTTGCTGGTTGGCACCTTCACCCTGCGTTTAGTGTTGTGAGACTGAATCTGTTTTTTCCTTGACCATCTGGACTTTTCTGGTTAGTTTTCACCTTCACCCTGCATTTGGCCTTGTGAGACTGAATCTCCTTTCTTCTTGACCGTCTGGACATTGACTTCCTGAGAAACACAACTCATCATATACTAAAAGGGACAGAAACATCTGGATAGTTTTAAAAAACAATTGATTGTTAGTAGCTGAGTATGCACAGCTGCAATTAGCAAAGCTTATCTCAATTTATTTTTTCTCTCTTCTAACCTGCGGAAAATTTTAGCTCATTCATTCTTGGTCTCAAAAGCACACCTGTGGGCGGCCCGGTGGCATAGTGGCTAAGTGCACGTGCTCCGCTTAGCCGGCGCAGGGTTTGCAGGTTTGGATCCCTGGCATGCACCGATACACTGCTTCTCAAGCCATGCTGTGGTGGTGTCCCATATAAAGTAGAGGAAGATGGGCATGGATGTTAGCCCAGGGCTAATCTTCCTCAGCAAAAAAGGGAAGGATTGGCAACGGATGTTACCTCAGGGTTGAACCTCTCCAAAAAGAAAAAAAAAAAAAAAAAAAGCACACGCATGAACAGTGATCTAAGACAAACAGGGGGAGCAGTCTCTTTCCTAGGGTCACAGGGAGAAGACTTTAGCAACCGATGATCACAAAGAAGATGTTAACATCCTTATTTTACAGATAACAAAATGAAAGTCATAGGGTTTTATACTTTAATTAGACCTGGTGCTCAGAGATATTATTTAATTCCTTCCATGATACCAAATCCTAGGAGAATATGATTTATGTTACATGGAGACTACTGTATCCACAACCAAGGGTATCATTCTAATTTAGTAATTCTTGGTTAGGTGCATCCCCATGTTCCCTTCAATACCTGCACAAGCCCCTGGTGGCCCACATCCTCCATGGTACTCTGTCCCCACCCTCTGCATGTACTGGCCCTCAATCATCACAACTCCTCCACATGGGGATTCAGGCAATATTAGTGCAACCTCCGTTCTATCCTCCGTATCCTTGACTAGGTGACTGGGCTCGTTTGGAGTCTATTTAATGGTAATGTGCAACAATTCAAAGCTTCATCTCCTGTTGGAGGGTTCAATAACTCTCATCATGTAAAGATAGCACAAAAAGTCCCTTGTACAGGAATGAAGCAAGAGTGCATACATGATAATGCTACTGTTGTGTCCCACATTCCCCACAGGACAGGAAGGCTCAGACATATGGCGTGAAGGAAATTTAGTTGAGTCTTTCAGATGTTGTAGCGAGATGGTAGCTGGAGTTCTGTCCTAGTAATTACCATCAACAAGAACATCCCTTCATGTCATAATTTATATAGAGAGAAACAACTTTCAACTGTAAATACCACCAAAAACATTACTAATGATATGTACTGCATGGACAAATAATGATAATGTGTCATGAACAAGGTTAGGATTACAACGCTTTGAGCCTGAGGTCTGGGGGGGAGAAAAAATTATCTGAGAAATAGATTGAGAGCCTGCACCTGGAATTACATATATTTGCTTATTTCATCCCCAAATAACACTACTGTTTATGAGTTAGTTACCCATTTAACAAATGACGTAAACTGATTCAGAAAGCCTTATGAATATGACAAAATCACATGGCTACAAAATGACAGAGCTAGAATTTAAACTCAGCTCTGCCTGTCTCTGGATCTCAGATAACTACACATGCCCCCCTTGAGGGCTTTCACCTAGACCCAGACCCAGGTTTTCCGTGGATATGTCACCTCTCAGCTCAATGACTAGAGACCTCTCCCTCTTCCCACAACTCTTCTCCTTTCACCCTGTTCACAACATTACTCCCCTTGCCCAGGTCCTCTTACTGTGGGAACCTCCAGTACACTGACCTCCTTCCCAAACATCAACTTCCACTTTTCCTCAGTTTCACTGACCCCGTTTAACCCCTACCTACTCAATCCAACATATATGTACCAAAACACATAGATCTCATGACCCTCGACCGAAAGGACCACATCTTTGGATCAAGACCCCCATCCCAGGTGACTCCAGAATCTCCCTTTCCCATGGCTGCATCTGTCTCAGCACAGGATTAGGATACTGAACTGGTCTAATTACAGGGCCACAAATCTCCCAGTGGCTTTTTATAAATATCTCCTATCCTACTATAACTTGATAATTAAGTCATTCTTCCATGATGCATAAATGTTCAGACTTCTCCCATGCCTTATGAGTCTCACAAATGCTCACCTTTCTCTTCAGCTTCTACAAATGGGACCACCTCTTACTACACAGATGAATAGATAATTTGAAGTCATATTTCAGCTTGCTGCTGTGAAATCCACAAATATCCCTGAATTTCTATCCACCGGTGACCCCTCACCTCATAAAATTGGAAGTTCATCTCTATCCCGGGCTAAGCTGATTTCTGCAAATGTATCCCCTCCTCTCCTGCTCTCTCAAAGGCTTTTTATTACTAATTATAAACTGGATCTCTTTTACCAGCAACCTCTCCATCACTTCCCCATCCATCCCCTTAAACTCATTCAATCTCTCAATTCGTGAAACAAAAGCCTCCTCTGAACCAATTTATCTCTAGTTTATGCCAGGGTCTTTCCTCCCCTTGATAATGAAACTGAAAGAGAAGTACACACTTTGTTACAGTCTCCTCACACCCGGCTCACCCCTTGAGTTACTATGAATGAGCTGAATGTTAATAATGATATTCCAATGAATAGATCTTTTTTCAGCTTTGTTGAGGTATAACTGACAATAAATGCATATACTTAAGGTGTACAACATGATAGTTTGATATACATATACATTGTGAAATGATTGCCATAATCAAGCCAAGTAACGTTTATTATCTCACAAAGTTACCTTTTTTTTTCTGGTGAGAACACTTAAAATCTACTCTCTTAGCAAATTTAAAGTATACAATACAGTTTGATTAACTGCAGTCACCACGCTTTAAATTAGATTCCCCGGAACTTATTCATCTTATAACTCAAAGTTTGTACCCAATGACCAACTTCTCCCCCGTTCACCCAACCCCCAGCTCCTGGCAACCTCCATTCTCTTCTCAGCTTTTCTGAATTCTAATTTTTATGATTCCACATATAAGTAAGATCATACAATATTTGTCTTTCTATGCCTGGCTTATTTCACTTAGAATGATGTCCTCCAGATTCACCCATGTTGTCAAAATGGCAGGAAACCCTTCTTTTTTATGGCTGAATACTATTCTATTATAGACAGATAGAGAAATAGGGAGAGAGATAGATCACACTTTCTTTATCCATTCATTCATTGACAGACAGGTAGGTTGTTACCATATCTTGGCTACTGTGCATAATGCTGCAATGAACATGCGCATGCAGATATCTCTTAGATACTGACTTCATTTCCTTTGGATATATACCCAGGAGTAGGATTGCTGGAGCATATGGGAGATGTATTTTTAATTTTTTTAGGACCCTCCATACTCTTTTTTTTCTTTTTTTTTTTTTTAGAGTAAGAGTTGATTTTGTTGTTGTTGAGGTAACATTGGTTTATAACACTATATAAATTTCAGGTGTACATCATTGTATTTTGATTTCTGTGAAGAATACATCATGTTCACCACCCAAAGATAATTAAAACCATCCATCACTATATAAATGTGCCCTTTTACTCCTTTCACTCTCCCCTTCCCTTCCCCTCTGGAAATCGCCAGTCTAACCTCCATATCTATGTGTTTGGTTTTGTTGTTGTTGTTGTTGTTATCTTCCACATATGAGTGAAATCATACGGTATTTGGCTTTCTCTGTCTGACTTAATTCATTTAGCCTAATACTCTCAAGGGCATTATGCCCATGATGTATTTTATAATGGCTGTACCGATTTACATTCCCACCAACAGTGCACAAGGTTTCCCTTTTCTCCATATCCTTGCCAACGCTTGTTATCTCTTGTCTTTTCAATTATACCCATTCTAACTGGTGTGAATTGATAGCTCATTGTGGTTTTCATTTGCATTTCCCTGATGATTAATGATGTTGTGCACCTTTTCATACACCTGTTGGCCATTTGTATGTCTCCTTTGGGAAAATGTCTGTTCAGGTCCTTTGTCCATGTTTTAAATCAGTTGTTTGTTTTCTGGTTGAGTTATATGAGATCCTTATATATTTTGGATGCTAATCCCTTATCTGATATACAGATTCCAATACTTTCTCCCATTCTGTAGGTTGTCTTCACAATTTGTTGATAGTTTCCTTTGATGTGCACAAGCTCATTGGCTTGAGGTAGTCCCACTTGTTTATTTTTGCTTTTCTTGCCTGGCCTATTGAGGTCATATCCAGAATATCATTGTCAAGACCAATATCAAGGGGCTTTTGGTGTCATATCCAAAAAATCTTTGCCAAGACCCAATGTCAAGGAGTTTTTTCCTATGTTTTCGCTAGGAGTTTTACAGTTCCAGGGCTTATGTTTAAGTTTTTAATCCATTTTAAGTTAATTTTTGTGTATGGTCTAAGACAAAGGTCCAACTTCATTCTTTTGCACGTGGATATCCAGTTTTCCCAACACCACTTATTGAAGAGACTATCCTTTCACCATTGTGTATTCTTGGCACTGTTATGAAACATTAGTTGACCGTGTATGTGTGGCCTTAGTTATGGGCTCTCTGTTTTGTTCAACTTGTCTAAATGTGTGTTTTTATGCCAGTGCCATACTGTTTTGATTACTGTAGCTTGATAGTATAGTTTGAAATCAGGAATTGGGGTGCCTTCAGCTTTGTTTCTCTTCCTCAAGATTGCTTTGGCTATTTGGGGTGTTTTGCAGTTCCATACGAATTTTAGGATTTTGATTACTGGTTGAACCTCTTACTCACTACTGGTCTGTTTAGATTTTCTATTTCTTCGTGATTCGCTCTCGGTAGGTTGTGTGTCTCTAGGAACTTCTCCGTTACTTCTAGGTTATCCAATTGGTTGGCATATAATTACTCACAGTAGTCTCTTTTGAGCCTTCATATATCTGTGGTATCAGGTGTAATGTCTCCTTTATCATTTATAACATTATTTATTTGAGTCCCCTCTCTATTTTATTGTTATCTTTATTACTTTTTATCTTTTATTGTTTAACCTAGCTAAAGGTTTCTCAATTTTATCTTTTCAAAAACCAAACTCTTAGTTTCATTGATCTTTCTATTGTCTTTCTAATGTCTATTTCACTTATTTCCCCCTAATCATTATTGGTTTTCTTCTGAAAAACATTGAGAAAAACAATCCCATTAAATAACATCAAAATGGTAAAATACTTAAGAATAAATTTAACCAAGGATGTGAAAGACCTTTACAATGAAAACTACAAGACTTTGATGAAAGAAATTAAAGAAGACACAAACAAATGGAAAACCACCCTGTGTTAATGGCTTTGCAGAGTTAATATTGTTAAAATGTCCAACTACCCAAAGCAATCCACAGATTCAAAGCAATCCCTATCAAAATCAAATGGCATTTTTCACAGTTATAGAACAAACTATCTTAAAATTGGTATATAACCACAGAAGACCCCAATCCTGAGAAAGAAGAACAAATCTGGAGGCATCACGCTTCCTTATTTCAAACTATACTACAAAGTTATGGTAATCAAAGCAATGTAATACTGGCATAAAAACAGACGCATAAACCAATGGAACAGAATCAAGAGCCCTCAACTAAACCCATGCATTTATGGTAAACTAATCTTTCACAAGGAAGCCAAGAATACTCTATGGGGAAAGGATAACCTCTTCAATAAATGGTGTTGTGACAAGTGGATAACCACATGCAAAAGAATGAAATTGGACCCCTAACTTACACCACTCTACAAAAATTAATTCAAAATGGATTAAAGACTTAAATGTATGACTTGAAACCATAAAACTCCTAAAAGAAAACGTAGGAGAAAAGCTCCTTGACATTGTTCATGTCAATGATTTTTTGATTTGACCACAAAAGGAGAGACAAGAAAAGCAAAAATAAACAAATGAGACTACAATAACCTAAAACCTTTCTACCCAGCAAAATAAATAATCAACAAAATGAAAAGACAGCTTATAAAATGGGAGAAATTATTAGCAAGCCATCTTCTGAATTTATAAATAACTCATACAAGTTAATAGCAAAAAAAACAAACCAAAACAAATAATCTAAATAAGAAATGAATCGAGGGGCCAGCCCAGTGGCATAGTAGTTAAGTTCACGTGCTCCACTTTGGCAGCCTGGGGTTTGCAGGTTTGGATCCCGGGCATGGACCAACACACCGTTTGTCAAGCCATGCTGTGGTGGCATCCCATATAAAATAGAGGAAGATGGGCACAGATTTTAGACCAGGGCCAATCTTCCTCAGCAAAAAGAGGAGGAGTGGCAACAGATGTTAGCTCAGGGCTAATCTTCCTCACCAAAAAAAAAAAAAAAGAAATGGATAGAAGATCTGAATAGATGTTTTTTCCAAAGAAGATATACAAATCTCCAACAGGTACATGAAAAGATGTTCAACATCCTTAGTCATTAGGGAAATGCAAATCAAAACGACGATGAGACATCACCTCACACCTATTAGAATGGCTATAGTTGAAAAAAGAAGTGTTAGCAAAGATGTGGAAAAACGGAAATCCTTTTGTACTGCTGCAGGGAACATATATTACTACAGCCTCTGCATATTGAAAACAATATAGAGGTTGCTCCAAAAAGTTAGAAGTAGTTATCCAGTTTTCCCAGTACCATTTGTTGATGAGACTACCCTTTCCCCATTGAGTGTTCTTGGCTCCCACTTCAAATATTAGGTGACCTGATATGCAGAGCTGTTCCATTGTTTTGTAGGTCTATTTTTATGCCAGTATCATACTGTCATAATTACTATAGATTTGTAATATGGTTTGAAATCAGGAAGTGTGATGCCTCCAGATTTATTCTTTCTCAAAATTGTTTTGGCTGTTTGGGGTCTTTTGTGGTTCCATCCAATTTTAGAATTGTTTTTCTATATCTATGAAAAATGCCATTGAAATTTTGATAGGGATTGCACTGAAACTATAAATGGCTTTGGGAATATGGACATTTTAATAATATTAATTTTTCCAGTCCATAAACAGAGGACATCTGTCCATTTGTTTGTATCTTTTTCAATTTCTTTCATCAAAGTCTGGTAGTTTTCATTGTACAGTTCTTTTCATTTCCTTGCTTAAATTTTTCCTAAATATTTTATTGTTTTTGATGCTATTGTGAATGGGAAAGGATAATCTCTTCAACAAATGGTGGTAGGAAAGTTGGATTACCACATACAGAAAAATGAAATTGGACTCCTAAATTACACCGCTAAGAAACTTACCTCAAAATGGATTAAAAACTTAACCATAAGACCTGATATCCTAAAACTCCTAGAAGAACACAGGGAAGAAGCTCCTTGACACTGGTCTTGGCAATTGTTTTTTGGATATGACATCAAAAGCACAAGCTACAAAAGCAAAAATCAACAACTGGAACTGCATCAAACTATAAAGCTTCTGCACAGCATAAGAAACAATCAAGAAAATGTAAAGACAACCTATGGAATGGAGAAAAAATATCTGTATATTGGATAAGGAGTTAATGTCCAAAATACAAAAGGAACTCATACAACTCACCAGCAAAAAAAACAACCATAAAATAATCAGTTTAAACTATGGGCAGAGGATCTGAATAGACATTTTTCCACAGAAGACATCCAAATGGCCAAGAGGTACATAAAAAAATGCTCAGCATCACTAATCATTAGCAAAGTGCAAATCAAAACAACACTGAGATATCACCTCACACCTGTTCAAATAGCTATCATCCAGAAGACAAGAGCTGAGTGTTGGCTAGATTGTGGAGAAAAGGGAAGCCTTGTGCACTGTTGGTGAGGATGTAAATTTGTTCAACCACTATGGAAAACAGTATGGGGGCTCCTCAAAAAATTGAACTACCATATGCTCCAGTAATCCCACTTCCTGTTATATATCCAAAGGTAATGTAAACAGGATATTGAAAAGATATCTGCACTCACATGTTTACTGCAGCATTATTCACAATAGCCAAAATCTGGAAACAACCTAAGTGTCCATCAATGGATGAATGGATAAAGAAATGTGGTACATACATACACAATGGAATATTACTCAGCCATGAGAAAGAAGGATATCCCACCATTTGCAACAACATGGGTAGACTCGAAGGCATTATGCTTAGAGAGAGAAGGCAGACAGAGAAAGACAAACATTGTATGATATGATTTTATGTGGAATCTAAAAAAGTTGAATTCATAGAAACAGAGTAGAATGGTGGCTACTAGGTGCTGGGGGGTGGGGGAATTCGGGAGCTGTTGTGAAAGAGTAAAAACTTGCAACTATAAAATGAATAAGTTCTCAAGATCTAATGCACAGCACAGTGATTACAGACAACATTTATTCGATATTATATACTTCACAATTGCTAAGAGATCTGATCTTAAATGTTCTCACCACAAAAAGAAATTATGATTATGTGACGTGATAGAGGTGTTAGCTAAAGCCATGGTGGTAATCATATGGAAATATATATGCATCAAATCTGCACAGTGTACACCTTTTAAAAACTAAAAGTAGAACTACCGTGTAATCCAGCAAGCCCATTCTGGGTATATATCCAAAGGTAATGAAATCAGAATCTTGAAGAGACAGCTGCACTCCCATGTTCACTGCAGCATTATTCACAGTAGCCAAGACATGGGAACATCCCAAGTGTCCATCGACAGATGAATGATAAAGATGAGGAGGAATATAGATGAAAATGAAACATTATTCAGCCATAAAAAAGAAGGAAATCCTACCATTTGTGACAAGGAAGGATCTGGAGGGCATTATGCTAGGTGAAATTGGACAGAGAAAGACAAATACTGTAAAATATCACTTCTATGTGTAATTTAAAAGAGCCAAACTCAGAAACTGAGAGCAGAATGGTGGTTGCCAGGGGCTGGGTGGCAGCAGAAATAAGGAGATATTGGTCAAAGGACACAAACTTCCAATTATAAGATGAATAAGTTCTAGGGAATCTAACGGACAGAATGGTGACTACAGTTAATGGCACTGCATTATATACATGGTAGTTGCTAAGAGAGTAGCCCTGAAATATTCTCACCACAAAAAAATGGTATTATGTGAGGTGATGGAGGTGTTAAGTAACCTCGTCATTTCACAATGGTAATCATTTCACAATATATACATGTCTATCAAATCATCACGTCACCTTAAACTCAAACAATGTTATATTACATCAATTATATTTCAATAAAGAAAGAATTTCAAGATGATGAGAGTGGAGCATGAAACCAAGCACGGGCTTTTCTGAGCAAAGGACCCTGTGTGACAGCACAGGTGTCACACCAGTGAAGCTGGCCCTGGTTCTACCTGCAAAAACACATCTAACATCTGAGCACTTGTCACCGTCTCCACTGGTAACAACCTGGCCTGAGCTCCCACCTGGGTTACTACCGATGAGCCAGTGGTCATCAAGATCAAATGCAGTCAGCCACCGTCCCACGCACATTAATGACATTTACCAAATACTAATATATGTGTACAATGTATAAAACATATTAGTTTATAATATTTATTAGAAAATCAAATATTATATTATTATAATTATATATAATATAACATCAAATTAGGAAGTACACCATGCTGAAATTAGAAATATCTTCGTGCAAATACATGACAAATTTTGATGCAGTTATCATGATGAGATGATGTTGGGAACCAAGTGGAAATTGTTAAGAAAGCTCACAAAGAAATGTCCTGACCCCCCGTAAAGATGCATGCTGATTAGAAGGCCTCTGTCCTTGCTTACAACCAACGTGAGGAAGTAACTGAAATAGAGGACTGTAAATAGTTAGAGGACTGTAAAGCTTTAACGAGACATGAAATGTACTTTCTGATGTAGAGAATAAACAAAAAAGAAAAGTAAAGAAGTGGGAAATGAAGAAGCAACGGATAAAAATATGAATTCTTATGGGAAAGAGGTTTATAATAAAAATAAGGTTATAGATATCTTACTTTCACCTTTTGAATGGAGATATACAAAATTAAATTCAATGCCTTCAGATTTTACATTTTTAAAGGAGAAAATTTGTTTGCAATGAACGTGTCTAACTTACAAAAAACAGCCATTGTCTCGGCTCTTTAATATTCTGAAGATTTATGTTTAATATATTTCATCTTAAATGATTTAAGCAGCATGAAACGGCTGGTATTTCAAAAAAATCACCATTGTGTTTGGATCGTCTACAACTGATTCATGATATCTTCTTATCACATTCTTACCAAAGATTTGGTAGCGGCCTGGATTTATTATTATTGTTTAATAATACTAGTCACATTGGAATCCTGCAAAAGATGTTTCAATCAACTAATATTTAAAAATATTTAAGACTGTCACTGTGATATGAGAAAATGTCAGTCATAGCAATATTCTCATTTGTAAACAAGATAAGCCACGAAGTATATTTTAAATATATTATAGATAATTTGTCTTCCTTGAAAGCCAAGAATGTAAAATTATAATAACTCCTGACTTTGATATACTTAAAATATTGAAACAACATAATGTGGTGTTTTTTTGTGTGTGTGAGGAAGATCAGCCCTGAGCTAACATCTGCCAATCCTCCTCTTTTTTTTGCTGAGGAAGACTGGCCCTGGGCTAACATCCGTGCCCATCTTCCTCCACTTTATATGGGACACCGCCACAGCATGGCTTGACAAGCAGTGCATCAGTGCGCGCCCGGGAACAGAACTGGCGAACCCCGGGCCGCCGCAGGGGAGGGCGTGCACTTAACCGCTTGCGCCACCCATCCACCCAAAATAATGTGTTTTAATACATCTCATCTTCACTTTTTCAATATTTTTTCAGCTACCTTCATGTTATAGGAAAAATTAGCCATTAACAATTAATGAAAGTGTGTATACAATTGTACACTTCTTCCCTTTCGCTCAGGGATTCTGTAGTCTCCTCCAGGCATGTCCTGTGTCCCCAGCTCCTTCCATGGGAAGGCCTGGATATCTCGTACATTCTTTCCTCGAGTGCACCTGTGTGTCCCCCTCTCTGAACCTGTGCAGGGACTCCTCTCATAAACCCCCTGAGTCTGTAACACACAGCGGGCTGTGATTTCCCCCATCAGCCCCTTAAAGGCTGATTCTGCTGTAAAATAAGCCTCATGAAAACCTGCCCTGAGAAAGCAGAGAATAAACCACATGGGAACAGTTCAGAGCATGAAGGCTCTGTGCTCACAACTGAAGAAAAACATCAGAAAAGTCACCCCAAAGCCCCCTCCTGAGCTGGAGGGGTGGGCAGGGACAGTTTTCCTCCCTCGGAAGTGGCCACCCCCGGTTGGGTCCTGAGGACAGGAAGCTCTTGTCTCACTGAGGCCGGGCACATGGGTCCATGGGCAGTACACCCAGCGCTTCACCCCAGTCTCAGGGGCCTGGGTCAAGAAAAGGCGGGTTTGGGTGCCCTCTGCCCCAGGTCCGGGGACAGCGCTGTCTACTGTTGAGCAATGACTCTAAAGCTGAATCACAGCAATTCATAGATTAGGCAGTCTTAATTTTTCAAGTTCAAACGGAACCGGAAACGGGGCATAGTATCCCACCCCTTGATGAGAGTGGATTCAGATAACAAGAAGTACAAGGTCAAAATACAACAGTCAATTAACATCCTCTGTGCTGGCAATGAATGAGTAGAAGTTAAAATAAAGGAAAATACCATTTACAAACTGGTACAAAATCAAAATAAATGAAATCCTTAGGTAAGAATCTAAAAGACTAAATACAAATCTGTATCCAGAAAACTATCAAACACTGTGGAAAGCTAGCAAAGGAAACCTACCTAACTGGAGATTTATTTCACTTTCATGATCAGTAGACTCAATGTTATTAAGATGTCAGCCCTTCCCACCTTGACCTATAGAGTCAACACAATCCCAGTCAATATCCCAATAAGATATTTTGTAGATATCTACAAAGTGTTTCTAAACTTAGAAAATCCCATACAACAGTGAGAACAAAGTTGAATAAGTCACTCTTCCCCATTCCCAGATTTATAAAGGTACAGAGATTGTGATCTTGGGGTATGAATGTGCAAATAGATAAATGGAAAAGGATACAGAGTCCATAGACTCACAAACATATGGTCAACTGATCTTTGTCAAAAGATCAAAGGCAAGTTGATGGCGAAAGGATAGTCTTTTAAACAAATGGTGATGGCACAACCGGGTGGCCATGTGGAAAAAAATTAACAAAGACACACACTTTCCACATGACACAAAAATTCACCGAAAATGGTTCATAGATGTAAACATAAACTGCAAAACTATCAAAATTCTAGGAAAAGCAAAGGAGAAATCTATATGACATTGGCTTTCATGATGAGCTTTTACATAACACTGAAAGAATGAGTCTTCAAAGAAAAAACAAGATAAGGTGGACTTTGTTAGAATTAAAATTTTCTACTCTTTGAAAATCACTGTTAAGGGAAGGAAAAGACCAACCCAAGACTACGAGAAATATTTGCAAGATGCATATCTAAGAAAGGACTTGTATTAAAATGTACCAAGCATCATGGATTCAACAATAAGAAAACAAACGACCCAATTAAAAAATGGGTAAAGATCTGAACAGACACCTAAGCAGTGAAAGTATACGCATAAAATAAGCATGCAAGAAGACGCTCAACATCATTTATCATTAGAGAGAATCAAATTCAAACAAAAATGAGAGGCCATTCCAGACAGATAGACAATATCAATTCACGGCCAGGTGGCAGAACAGCATGGACTCTCTTTCATTGCTGTGGCCTATGCCTAGTGGTACAGCCACTTTGGAAGGCACTTGGGCACTTTCTTACAAAGTTAAACATAATCTTAACACATGATCCACCAATCACATTCCTAGGTATTTACACAACTGTTTTGATATATAATGTCAACAAAAAGACAGCACACCTGTATATTGCACCTTATTTATAATGGCTGGAAACTTGAATGAACAAAGATAACCTTCAATAAATGAAAGGATGCCCAAATGTGGTACATGCAATGTAAAGCTACCCAGTGATGAAAGTGAAAGAGCTATCAAGATATACAAAGCCATGGGGGCCGGCCCGGTGGCGTAGCTGTTAAGTTTGCCTGCTCTGCTACGGCAGGCTGGGGTTAGCAGGTTCGGATACCAGGCATGGACGGACATACTGCTCGTCAAGCCATGTTGTGGCAGCGTCCCATATAAAGTAGAGGAAGTTGGGCATGGATGTAAACCCAGGGCCGATCTTCCTCAGCAAAAAGAGGAGGATTGGCAATGGATGTTAGCTGAGGGCTAATCTTCCACACACACACACACGAATAAAACCAAAGATATACAAAGCCATGGATGAATCTCAAATTCATATTTCTAACGGAAAGAAGCCAGTCTATAAAGGCTGGGTAGAGTATGATCTCATTTCTATGGCATGCTCCAAAGACAAAGCTATCAATCTGGTACACAGTTTACCAGAGTTGTCCAGGGATGGTATGGGTGGAAAGGGATGAACAAGTGAAGAATTCTGTGTGATGCTTTACTGGTGGATGCTTGCCTCTCTGCATTTGACAAAATCCCCAGATTTTTACAGTATAAAGAGTAAATCTTGACTTATACAAATTACAAAAAGTATTTAGGTCTGTGAATCCTTGGATGGAATGCAAATATGACTAAAGAATATAACTATATTGCAAATGTACAAAACGAACTCACTGCAAGTGGTGGGGGAAATGGTATTGACCTCAGTAACTTCAGAAATCATAGGAATCTGTAAGACTGAAAGAAAAGGAATTGAGTAAGCAGAGGACTCTACTTGATAAAGTTCTTTCTCATCGGGTTACTGGTTAACAACAGTGAGACACAACTGGGATTGAGGAAATACTTAAATAGTTGTCAGATGGCAGGACACAGGTTTGCCACTATTGGAGTGGGAAGTTTCAGGTAAGTCATTGGGGAAGAGTAGAATGCTCCACGTGGTAATGCATTAGAGGTGGAAGCAGTGCTTTGAGCTGATGTTTAGCTGAATATAATAATGAAAGTTTCCATATGGAAATATTTATAGTAAACAGTTGTACACAGAGGGTAAGGTCAGTATACCAACATACATTTCAGCATACTGCCACTGGGAGGGCCAGGAAGCAAGGGCACCCCAGGAGCAACCAGCACATGTCGCTCACAACTCTAAAAATTTTGAAAAAGAAACATCTCAGAATTAATGGTGGTGTTAGCTAGAAACTTATTTAGTTAAGAAAATGGTCTGTTCAGCTGAAACACTTCAAAATCAAAGGCATTTCTGTGGAGCAGAGGTAGTTTTGTTCAATTCCCAGCCCCTGTCCGTTCGTGCACTCATCCCTTCACTATGTAACTGAGCCTTCCCCAGATTAGCCACAGTAGCTCCTGGGCCTTAGAGCTTCAGATTCCCATACAGTGGGCAGATTAGCATGTGATCTCTGTGCACCCTTCCGGCTCTTTCTACCTCATTTTCTAGATTCACATAAAGACACAGACACCATTCAGAAACTATCTGTAGCTGTATTTATGTCATGAAAAGCACAACTGGGCCATCCCGAGATGTACAGCCTGGCCTCACTTGCCTTCTGGATTTCAGGGCTCAGTGCGTGGATAAGCATGCTCTTTGTGGAGCATTATCACACCAACCCCAGGCTCATCAGCTTTTCTCACATCCCCATCACAGGCCCCAGGGAGAGGAAGTGGCAGCAGGCCATCAGGTACCAGTGCCTAAATCAGTCAGCAGGTAAATTCTCCTGTTTGAATCTCCACTGGGCTTGGACACCAGGACACAAGTACCCTCAGGCTCCCCTGGGCTCCCTGAGATGTTTCAGGCTCCCCCTCCCTGCCCCCTCCCTCCACACTCCATGCCCTGGGAGCCCTTCTACCCAGGAGATCAGGAGGCTTAGCCCCATCAGCCTGCCTGTGGGACCCCGAGGCCTTGTGTCTTTGTCCTTCTAGCTGGGTGCCTCTCTTTTTTTGCTGGAAATGAACTCTACTTCTACTAGCTGAGTCCCCCATCCCCATTTCTTTGAGAATCCACCCTCATCCCAGGCTGCAGGCCTGATGCCCTCCAAGATGGGGCTCAGTTTTGTTTAACCGGTCCCGTTGCTCACCACGTGCTCTGTGGGCCACCACTTCCTGCACCTCCAGGCTCTATGCTGTCTACTGCCACCCCTCCTGCCCCTATTACTCTGCTCTACCTTCTGCTGGGGAGCCCACCATTTAGCCAGGACTAGTCTGTGGACATTCAGCAATGCCCTGGACTCTGTTCATCTCTGTTCCCAACACTGTAGAGACCCACCTCTGTGGGACAACCTCACATCCTTACAGCCACCCACAGCTCCCCAGGAGTCCTGGTCCAGCTCCTCCTTTCACACCTCACACCATCAGGAAATTTCTTCAGCAGCCTCTGAGGAGAGCAGAGAGAAGCTGCCCCTCCCCCAGTCCATTGGCTCTGATTCTATCCCAGGTCCCCGCATCTCAGCTAGTTCCAGGAGGAGGTGTCTCCTGCTGCAGGCCCTGATCAACAGCCTTAGACGGGTCATTGTCGGAAAATTAAAACCAGGTCACGGGGCTTGTGAGTTTACCAAGATTCTGCAGACATGGTCAAAGAGCTGACAGAGACCTGCAAGCTCTGCCCCAAGGCCATTTCAAAATGTCTGTCCTGAGAGAAGGCCCCAGCTACCCAGCAGTTGTCCCCTGCAACGTAATGCAAAGGCACAGCCACTGTCCACGCGGATGGCAGACAGCACCAGCCACTCACGGCAAGATAACGGGGCTGAGTGATGAAGTCTCAGGTCTGTTTCACTCCATTGGCAAAAAGACCAAGACTAATGAAGAGTTCTGCGGATCAGACTTTGCCCAATTCTCATTTCCACTCTCTATGGTTAGGAGCACACTTGGGGGGTTGCATGTTAAGAAACACTTAGTTTGATGACAAGACAAAACTTTATGTTACTGAAGAAGGGGGTGAAGTTTCCACATCAGGACCATTGAACTGTGTGATGGTATTTTTCTCTGGAAGAAACTATGCCCTCAATCCAACAAGATTCTCATTGCTTCCTCTTTCCCAGGCCTTCTGGTGGGGATATAGAAGGTAATTCATGACCTCAGCCTCTAATCCGGTAGGCAGAACAGGCACACACAGCTCTCTCTCTCTCCTGGCCACTGGGATGAGGAACGGATCAAAACTGACCTGGGCCTTGGTCACAGAGAGGACAACAGATCCCCTCTGTGAAGGGTGGGGTCACCTGGGTCAGCCGTCTGTCTGAGGAGAGAGACACGAGGTGGGCAGGTGTTCCAGGTGGGGACAAGAAGTGCGAAGGTGTGGCAGCAAGAGAGCCCCAGGCATGTTTGAGGAGGACAGGCCATCAGCTGTGTGGTGTGTCGGCTGTAGGGGCTCGACAGGCCATTCCAAGCAGGCCCGAATGCCCAGCTGGGAGACCTGGACATTCCTCTTTGTGCAGACGGCCCAGGACTTACCCAAATCCTTCACGCTCAAGCATAATGTCTCTGGTGGCCAAGGACCTGTTCGAGTCTGACGATTCAGACACTCATGAGCCTGTGCAAGAGCTACGAGGACCCTCCAAGAGGGTGAGGGAAATCCCATCCCCTCATGAGTCCCAGAGCCGTGGAAATGCAGCCATCATTCTTGAGACTTCACCGTAAACCCAGTCGTGTCACTAGGTGTGTTTGCCAGACTTCTCTCTTTTCACTTAATTTCCACGACTCAGCTATGTCTTTCTGCATTCAGAAACTGACCAAACTGGGACTCAGAGTGTTAGGATCCCCACAGCACCAATTTCCAGCTGTGTGACCATGGTGAAATTACTGTGCCTTTCTGTGCTTCCTTTGCCTTCTTTAAAAAACTGGGATAATACCCACAACACCCCAAATAATTTTCAGTGTAAAATGAGTTAACACATAGAAACACTCTTAATCTAGCCACCCTTGCCTTCCTCCCAGGCCTCATTAGTCCAGGGGCCTGGCACTTCTCTTGCTCTTTGGAGATAAAGTATGGTGTTCCCTATAGCCAATCACATTCCTGGATGGCTGTGCCAAGTCAGGAAGGGCCTGGGCTATGTGGAACCAGGATGGATGCTCAGCCCCCGCCTGCACCGTAAAGGCTTCCCTGGCAGAGGCCAGCCCTGCTGCGTGTCTGAGGGACACTTGCAGCCTTGAGATGGAGGGGGAGCTCAGAACTGCTAAGCAGTTCCTCTGGGTCTTGCTTTTAGAGGGTGTTTCCACGCGAGGATGTTCAAAACACTAGGTGGTAACCCTTGAGTTCCTGATCATGGGGCAGGCTCTCGGGGTGAGCTCAGAGCAGTGTCTGTTTTCCACCCAGATTCTAAGCCTTTGAGGATTTAGATTGGTGAGGCCGTGTCCATGCATGCCCAGAGATCATCAGTTTGGTGACATGCCCTGTATGGACCATCAGGCCCCAGCCAGGGAGGGGTGCCCATGAGATACCTGACAGAGAGGCTGGGGGCCTTGAGGGAATTTCTGCCTTAAAAAGAATTAAAGAAGGAAGTGCAGGAGGCTGGAGAACCTCGTTCACAGGGAGCAGTAAGGTGCATGGAACGAGGCCCAGCTGCAGCCTTGAAAGCTGCATCACAAATCCTTCCCCTGGAGAGATTGAACTAGAAAACTACAAGTTCCAAATATTTGGTCCCAAGAAACCTCAGCAAGAGAAGCAGAAGATGTTTCCTTCTCCTCCAGAGTGTAGAAAGGCAGCCACTCTCCTGGGCACACAGTGGTCTTGGCAAGTGGTATTTTAAAGACAGCGACGTTTCTGTGGCTGGTGCTCTGCCTGGGAATGAACCTCCAACCTGAAGTCTCAGGGGTCTGCTGGGCCATTTCTGCTCCTGGCCCAGCGTCATGACACTGAAATGAACCTGTCCTCTGAGGAGGGGGTCTTGGGGGTCTCCTTCAGTAGCCAGGGAGGGGAGCTGGCCAATCTCCCTCTCCCACATACAATAATCTGATGAATGTACAATCTCTTAATTCAAGGAGGAATCTGAGAGTCTGTACAGCATTTAAATTCACATAGGAAGTAGAAGAACCAAACCACAACTCCCAGGCTATAAATCAAATAGGAATGTAATGTAACAATATTCAAATCTAGCGTTAACTATTTACAATGAAATATCGCCGCTACAAAGAGATAAAGCGGCCTTGGGGAAGAGGTGGCAGGGGGATGGGGCCAGTGCTCCCCGAGTGCCCTGGCTGTGTCCCCGCTGCAGGGGGTGAGGTCGTACTAGCAATGGGCACTCCTTCAGTCCTCGGCTTGATGGTGGTTGGGTCCCCTTGGCCTTGAGAGTTCTCTGGCCAGCTAGGAGCAGGGCTCCAGCAGGCACGACAGCATGTAGCTACAGGACAGAGTGGCACCTGTGACCTACCAGAATCCACAGTCCAGGTGTCCCTCCCAGCATCCGCCCAGCAGCTGGAGCCCAGGTGCCCGGGCTGTCACCACGCCACAAGGTCGGGGCTGAGGAGGGAGCCATGGACACGGGCTGTCTGGACTGGCCAGCAGGGAGAGGCCACCTCCACCCTCCCCATCTCTGGTCCGGCCTCACCTCTCATTCTCACTGAGCCGCTCCATGTCGGAGAACCAGGCCCCAAATCGCTCCTCGGGCTCTAGGTTGTAATCCTCGGCTGCCTCCTGGAGCTGCACGATCTCCATCATTACTTTGTGCTCCTGGGACCAGAGGGAAGGATGGATGCACACAGAGCCTGCTGGGGGATGCTGCAGGGCCCTGAGGCAGTGAGGAGTGGGGCAGTGGACTGGTCCTGGCGCTTTGCTCACGTGGGAACCACCTTCCCTCCAACTCCATCCACGCCCTACCTGTACTCAGAGATGGGGATAAACAGCCCCTCCTCCAGGAAGTTTCCGCTGATGCCATCCCCCCTACCCCCACCCACGAGCTGCATGGCTCTCCCACTTCTCTGTTATCCAACTCTCTCGATACACGATACACGGAGGATGCAGGGGATGGAGCCGAGGAGTGATCTGCCCAGGGGCACCTCTGATTTCCACTCCTCCTCCCTCCCCCACAGGGACTGCCACAGCTGCTCACCTTTTTCTTTTTCTGGTGGTTGACCTCATTCCCCTGGAAGGCAGACAGCCAAAGTCCATCAGAGAGAGCCCCCTAGCCATGACTAGCCCCCTATGCCCACCCCTTCTCATGCTGCACTACTGCCAGGTCCCAGGAGGGGGCCGGGCATGCACAGACAACAGGACTTGGACCTAGGCCAGGCTCTGGGCTCCAGGGAAGGGAGGACATGGGGGCTGAGGTTCAGGGACCCTGTAGCCCAAGCCTCGCTGATGACAGACAGGGAGGCTGAGGCCTCAGGCAGGGAGGGGCCGCTCCATCCTTGATGTGTTACTTGTTTTGGAGGGGCCCAACTTCTCTCGCGTCCCTCAAACAAGTCCTCCTGCAGCTCTGCAGTCAGGCAGCTCTGCTGCGTCATCAGCCTGGGGAACTGGGGTGCGGGTGTCATGTGCAGACTTTGTTCCCTCATCCCTAAGATGTGCATGATGTCCCAGCTCACAGGGGTGGCGGTGAGGCTCTCATGAGAGGAAGTTACCGTGTTCTGACCACTCAGGGCTCAGTAGTGGGGCTCTCTCTTCCTGAGCCCCAATACTGGTCACCCCTGCCCTGCCCCCAGGCTCACCCACCTCCAGATAATCCTCCATCGCAGCGTCCAGCATCACCAGCTCAGTTAGGATGGCACCAAGGAAGGGGACGACAGCCTGTGCCATTGGGGTTGGATGGGATGAGCCCCTGGTCTCAGGTGTCCCCAAGGTCCCTACCCTGAAACCCCTCATCTTCAACCTCCTGGCCCACGCCAAGGTTCCCAAGTGGAGCATCCTCAACCCTTAATAGCCTCCCCTCATTCCCCACCCCTCACACTTCAAGAACATCCGACTCCTCCTCATCACCTCCCAGGGCCTGCTTTTGGCCAATCACAGGGTATTTGATCCTTGTGATCCCTCCACACTCCTAAGTCCATCCTGCACCAGCTCTCCAGGCATTCCTCCTGGTCACTTCTAAGGGAGGATTTCAGGCACTGTGGCAAAGGAGGCAGGGCTGCAGGAGGAAGGCCCCTCCTCTCTGGATTGGAGGCCTCCAGCTGGGAGGGCAGAGCCCCTCTCCTCTGACCCTGGAGCCCTTCCCCCGCAGGCACACTCACCTTCTTCTGCAGCCTCTTCTGGCCTCTCTGGAGGTTCATCAGCAGGGTGGCAAACTTGGAGGGCCGCTTCTGCCAGGATGGAGGACAGGGTCAACCAGGCCATACTCCCTTCACCCCATTTCTCCTCAGCACCACTGGCCTCAGACCCTGGACATCTGAACCAAGTCAGCTGGTACCAATGCTACTCCATCCTCCATTAAGCTCTGATTCTAGAACAATCCCAGCTCCAACAGTCACTCAGTGTGTGACCTTGGGGCTGCGGCCTGTCCTCCTTGAGGCTGTTTCCTCATCTGGAAAGTGTGAGAACTCACCTACCTCACTGGTTCTCCTGAGGACTCGGGGTCGTGTGACCATCATCATGGTTCTTGCCCTCACCTCTCCAGGTGGAGCAGGGCAGAAAGCACCACACATCCCTTTCCCCTCATCTCCGCTCTGTGAGGCCTGCACCACATGATCGTCATCCCTCCATTTCCCAGATGTGGACAGAGGCCAAAGAGGGATAGTGAGTTGCTCAGGGGCCCACAGAGCAGAGACCACTTGCCCAGCACAGCCAGAGATGCTGTTCCTGCTGCACTCCCCTAACCCCCAGCCCTACCGCTGACCAGAGTCCCGTCCTCTGGGCTCTCAAGTTGTGCCCTGACCCCCATCTGGGCCGAGCCAGGGATGGGGAAGGACAGGGCGTCTCGGGAACCTGGTTGAGTGGCTCCTGCTGCCCCAGCCCACGGGAGTCTCTGCCCTGCAGACTGGAACTGAGGCCAAGCCAAAGCCTTCAGGTCCCCAAGGAACCCCTCAGGATGGTGCCCTGCTCTGCAGTATTTCTTCTTCCACACAGTAATGGGAACCCCCGAGGTGCCACCACTGATTGATGGTGTAGAGCGTAACAGGATGCTTTTCTTCCTCTTTTACGTGAAGCATTTGAGGTCTATTCATGAAGGATCCAAGAAGAATCCATCAGTTCCCCAGACACTTCTCATAAGCCACCTGGGCACGATTTAGTTCTGACTAGGCACCAGGTGAGATTCCTGACTGTGACAGACAAGCAGTGAGAGCTCTAGGGGCCCAGTGGGGAGTCACAGAGGCACACACATCCGTCTCTGCCCCAGCCATTTGGACCCAAGGCTGGGCAGCCTTTGCACACCTGGCCCAAGGGAAACCCCCTTCAGTGCACTTCCCTGTGGATGGCAGGGTGCCCTCCACTTGGAGGCGTGGTGAAGACAGAGGAGCAGCAGGGGCCTGGCTTCCTGAGGACAGACTGCACTGGCTTAGGGAAGAAAGGTACCCCACCCACCCCATCCACCCCACAGCCTGGAAGAAGCTAAGTGCCAGCAGCGTGGACCAGCACGGAAAGCAGCACCTGCTAAACTGGCCAGCTCAGCATCCCCTCCTGGAAATCCCAGCCACCACCACTTCATTCCATGACCAGGGCCTCCCACCCTTCACACCCCTCCCCCACCTGCCCATGCAACAAACAGATCCCAACTTCCTGTTCATCCAGGAGAGATCAGAACTTTCAAAGATACTTTGAGAAACTAAAACACCACATCCTGCCCAGTCCCCCTTCCCCCCTCACCCCTCCTCTCTTTCCAGACCTCCAGCCTCCACTCTACCTTGATGAGCAGTTCCCAGCCCACTGCGTTGTCTTCATTACAGAGCTTTTTAAATTTTCGGCAGCTCTTCCTGAGGGGAGGGGAAAGAAGGAAGGGGAAGTTGGGGAATAATGTGGGGGCTGGGGAGTATGAGTGCAGATTCCTTCTATATGAGCACCTCAAAGCTCCAAACTGCCCGGATGAGGGTTGTCACTGGGTTCCTCTGAGCACTAAGGTCTCCATGGACCGCGGAGGGGGCTCTCATGTTGGTCACCTGGGGTCTCCATTCGCATGTCTCCTGAGAAGCTCTGTGTCGACCAGTTTGTTTTCAGTTGGGCATAGAGCTCTGGGCTATATTGGGAAGACTTGAAAATCTCCAGTGTGGCTCAAGCCACTCTCTGCCATTAAGGAAAGTGAGTCCTGAAGCAGAACTGCTGGCCTAAGGTCCCGGGGAGGATCAGAGACCCTGCCCACCAGCCCAGTCCGGTCCCCAGGTTTGCTGCCTCCCAGGAGGCCCCAGCTGACTAGGGGCCATGGCAGCCATGTGGGAGATGCCTCCTCCCCCGGTCCTCCTGTGGAGAGACGCACCCACCTGGAGACTTTACCCCATGTCTTCTTGAGACGGTGTGTGGACACGCTCTGCAGGGCGGAGAGGACGGCATGCAGGGAGGAGAAGTTCCTCAAGGCCTGGCACTCCTGAGGAAGGGGAGAGAATGAGCTGTGAGCGGGAGCAGGAGTCCGATTGGCTCTAGCTGCAGTCCCCCTCCATTCCAGTCTCCCCTCCCGGGTGGGACAGACGCCCAGGGAGCCAGGCAGGGCACAGTCAGCCCCAAAGACTCACACTTCCAGGGAGGAGGATTGTAGCTCAACCCAAGGAAGGAGCCAGGTGGGAAGTGAGCACCCCACCACTGGGACATGTGAGTCAGGGTCAGCGGGCCCCTGGCAGAAAGGGCCTAGGGATCGTGCAGGGGCTTAGCCCACAGACTTCAATCCTGAGAGCTGATAAAGGAAAAGAGGCAGTTCCGAAGGCTCTGGAGAGGGCCTCCCACAGCGTACCCTGGCCACCTGAATCCAGTGCTCCACCACACTGGCTCTGTCCCGGGCCGACATGCTTGGGTCCCCGAGGCAGGAGGTGACAACACAGTTGGCCACACTGTTGAACTGCATGACTGTGGCACGGACGGTGGGCGCCAGGTGCTCATTGCCAGGCTTGTTCCTCTTGCTCCAGGTGGAGCCCAGGCACTGAGAGGGTACCACGTTCTTGAACAGTTCCTGGGGAGCAGGGGAATGTCACTCGCCTGTGCCACAGCCTAGCTTTGTGTCCCTGGCAGGGGTCACCAGTCAGAGCTGGAGCTCAGGAAGCTGGGGCTGTGTTCTGAGCCCTGTGGGAGCCCTGGGTTTCATCCTCCATTCACTGAGGCATCCCAACACAGGATGACCCAGGACCCAATACTGGGGGCGAAGACCGGGGAGCACTGCACCCAGCCCAGCCCCACTAACTGCAGGCTCCAGAGGGCTGCTCAACTTGGCTCATCCCAAGGGGGCATCGTCCACCCATCCTGATCGTCCTCTGGTCCCACTCTCCACTCAGATGCGCCTGCATGTGGGGCCACTGCAGACACGAGTTTTGTTCGTGTGTCTCTCTTTTAGTGAAGTTCACATCTGGTGCCTAGTAAGTGATGAGGCTGTGGAGCCTCCTGGGGAGATGCGTGGGTTGCCCCTGGACCTGGCTGCACTCAGTGAGTTCTCCTCCCCCCCGTCTTGGGCCAGGCCCCACCAGCTTTCTCTCTGTCCTACCGCATTTACTCTGCACAGCTACTCTGTGCAGCAGGTCCTGGTACTTCCTGTCTCTATGGTTTGAAGGTGCACAGAGAAGGCTTGGGAATTGCCCAGACCACATGGCTGGGAAGTGGGGCAGCTGGGATTTGGACCCGGATCATAGGAACCCAAAAGGGAAAAGCAGGTGTGGGGCAGCTGATGGCAGAGGGACGGCCTGCCCCTCCCCACCCTCAGAGCCACATGCTCACTGCGTCCATGACAATCAACTGTTCTGCCACGGCCCTTGGAGAGAAGGCAATGACGCTAGGCGTCTCCTCATGTGGCTGCTTCTTACTGGCCGCACGCCAGGGACAGGAAGGCTCTGGAGCTGGAGGTGACTCTGCCTCTGTGATCAGAGTTGGAAATGGAAATCCCAGCAGACCTGCTGGCCCCGTTGGCTCCAGTTCAGGACCTGGCACTTGAGCTGGAGCTGATGACGGCACCCGCTCCGCTTCTGGAGCAGCTGGTGGATGTGCTGCTGGCTCCAGTGCGGCAAGTGATGGCAGAAATAGAACTGGAGCCACGTCTGCTCCAGATGTGGCCCTTGCTCTGGCTGTGCAGCTGGCAGAAGCGAGGAAGCTGGTGCTGGAGCAGAAGGAAGACAAAGGGTCACCTACAAAACTGACTTCCCATGTGCCCTTCCCCAAAGAGGAAGGATCCCACGGCCTTTAAAGGAATACCCAGTCATGAGCCACCCCCTGGGGTAGTCTTCCCAACCTGCAGCCCCCCTTACCCGCTGACTCGGCCTCAGTGGCCTGGAAAAGCTCCAACTGGATGAGGAAAGGGGTGGCATGGTGCTTCTGGCCCAAGCCAGGCAGGATGTCCTGCATACATGCCAACTTTAGGTTGAAACCGGAACGGTGCAGGTGCTGCCAGATATCCTGGGCAGACGGCTCAGGCCAGGTGTCCAAGATGGGAGAGAGGGCGCTGGGGAGAGTCCCGTGTGGGGCAGAGTCAGAGGCCTGGCCTTGCATTCCACACTGTGTTCCCAGAGCACCTTCTCTGTGTCTGGGCCCAGAGGATGGCCCAGCCCACTCTAGCCCCTCTGTGGCTGTCCTTGCAGTGGAAGGCCTGCTCATCAAACAGGTCTAACAGAGAGCCTGTGTAAGGCTGCTCTTCCAACTGACACTCTTCTCCTGAAGGGCCTGGGGATAGCCTACCCCATCCTCTATGCACTTGAGCATCAGGACTGAGGTTTGAGCAGACTTGTGAGCAGGCTGCTCACCACACCTACTATTCTGGGCCCCGATGGTGGTGGTTAGGAGATGGGCATGTGGAGAGGGCAGGCAGAGGGAGAGGGAACCGTGGAAGCAATGGTCTCTCAGTGGCCAACTCAGCCCAGCCTCTCCTCTGCTTCCCAGGGGTGCTGGGACCCCATCCACAGTTCTCTCTGACTCATTTCCTCCCGCAGGGGAAGCCCCCAGACCTCAGCCCTCCCACAGAAATCCAAACATCTGTGAGATCCAGCCTTCTGCCAGTCGCTCACCACGCACAGTCTCCATAGTCCCCCAACCCCTTCTGTGGAGACGGGAGGCCCTCCTTCTGGACCAAAAGACCACTCATGATTTTAACTGATCCTGAAGTCCATCATTGTGGTCAGACTATGAGAGGATGCATCCATATCTAGAGGCAGCCAGGGGGTGTCACATCTAATGGACTGTGGACATGACTACTTATGACATCTAGAAGCGACTGTGAGGCTCTCAGACTAGAAGTGAGCCCCAGGGATTGTGTCTGCTTCATTCATTGGATTATCTCAGTGTCTAGAAAAGTGCCTGCCGTAGTAGGTGCTTAATACACATAGTTGACTGAATGAACCCCAACCAGATCCTTCCCAGGTATGTGAGTGGGCCTGGGCTCCTCTGCTGCCCCCAGAGATCACGAATCTGGACTCGCCAAGGACAAGAACCAGGATCTGCTAGAGTTAATCTCAACATTCTCTGCCAAACGGGGAAACAGTTCTCTTTCCAGGTGTTTTCCAAACTCAGTACGGCCACAGGCCAGTGAGGGATAAGGCAGAGAGCTTCTTCATTGGGGACAGGGAAACAATAAATGTGAGGACACAGCATGACCAGCAGCCCTTTCTCTAGAGCCAGACAGCAGGTAAGCACCTGGCATGGCTTCTGCCATGATTTCCTACATTCCCAGGACACACAGCTAGTAGGCGGGAGACTCACCACTGTGCTGTGGAGGGGGTGGGCACTCACCGATGGAACAGCTAGCCCAGGACATGTGGGCTGGCGGTGAAGGCCTGGTACACGCACGAGAAGGTGGTGACAGAGATGTTTCTACCCTGGAAGGATGGTAGCAGGGAGTCTGCCACCTTCTCCACCGTGCCGGCCTTGAGGGTCAGAATCGTGCGGGCATCATCCACGGACAGGGTGGATTCCTTTTAATACCACAGGGACAAAGAGGGACATATAGTCAGTGGTGTCACCATGAACCACCAGGAGGATCAGGGTCTGGAGCTCAGACCTGAAACTCCCCGCACCTCAGGAACCTGTGCGAGAGGGACATGAGTGTCCGCCTTGAGAAAGGATTTGGGTTTCAAGCACATTTGAGTTTTAGGGGAATAATAAACACGTGGCACCTTGAAGGCCTTCTGTCACCTGAGGAACACTAGCACTTCCCTGGATTCAGAGCCTGTATTAAGAGCATTGTCCCAGTGAGTCATCAATAAACACCCCACTGTAGATATGGGAAAACAGAAGGTTGGGATTTCACATAGCTGCTCAAGACCATGCAGGTCAGAACTGAGAGCCACCCGAGGCTTGTGCTGCATGACCCTCCCTTTAAGCTCCTGAGGCTTGGTCCGCTCCTGACGTGGAGGAGCAGGGTGAGGGGACACCACACTCCTTGGAGGACCCTGCAGAGTCACCAGACTCAAGTCTGGATTCTGGGCCCGCCCTGACCATCTCTGGTCCTGGGATGGAGACCCATCTCTGCGTGTTCTCACCCCAGACCAGCACTGGATGCTGTGTTGGCCTGATGCACCTGCCCCGTGTCCACACATATGGAGTAATTAAACCTGTCAACCAGCTCCTCAACGATGTCCTGGGAGGAATTCTGCAAAGTCAGAGCCCGGGACCAGGCCAGGAGGCTTTAGGGACCTTCTACCCGATCTGTGGTTCTATGTTATGGTAGGCCTAGCAAACTAACACAGTCTATTAGGACACACTTAAGCTGTTCCCTGCAGCACTGCTGAAATGGCAACAGAATTGAGTCATGTCAAGGTCCAACAGCATTGAAAGGATGAATTGCTGTGGCAAATGCCTTCCTTTAGGGAACATTATGTAGTCACCTAAGGCCACAGCTCCTGACCTGACAGGCCCACAGTGAGGTATGTTCTGTGAGACCACAAGATGTAGAGAAACGTACAGAATCACGTAATCTCACCGTATCCCCGTTGTGTTTAAATCACCCCAGCAAGTGTGATGGTTTGTGAGGCTTGGAGAAGGTCTGCAAGGATAGTGTTGCTGACAGACAACAGGATCCAGCCGGGAAGTGAAAACAACCAAAACAGGGCGAACTGCTAAGGTATCCGTGACTTCGTGAAAAGTGAAAACAACATTAAATATCTTCTCAACCAATCCAACAAATATGTGAAGAGTGTCTTTCTACCCTACCACATAGCGGGTTGGGGAAGTGGAGGTCCAGATTCCTTAGGGAGTGGGCCTCTGGGACGCCCAGTTGGGAAAGCCATGGGAGGTCCCGGGGGAGTCCTCAGATTTGTGCCAGCGTTGTTGGCTCGCCCTGATCATCTTGGGGTCCTGGGTGTGGAGACCCACTGCTCATGCTCTCACCTCAGACCAGCCCTGGATGGTGGTGGGCTGTTGCACCTGCCCCTTTTCCAGGGGTCTTGAGTTGTTGATACCATCGGATAACTCCTCAAAGATCTCCTGGGGAGAGTTCTGGAAAGATAGTGCCCGGTAGTTGGGCCAGGAGGCATCAGGGGCCTGCCTGGACATTGCCACCGGGGGACACCCCCATGAGAAATTCGGTTCCCTACTTCAGCCACAGAGGGGCATCTGCAAAGACATCCAGCCAGGGAGGGAAGCAGATCAAACCTCTAGGTCTCGGGATTAACACAGGGCGGAGGAGCTTGCTCCCCAGCACTCGCCTTCACAGCCTGCCAGCCATAACCTGGGGTATGAATACAACAGACTGGCCAGGCTCACAACACATAACAACCTGCTCCTGCTCTGGAAGGACTCATTACTCACCCCCTGCCTCCCCCAACCCAAAACACACACACACACACACACACACACACACACACACACACACACAAATAAGGGGCAAGGGGTGTGGGGCTGCTCAGGTGGGATCACAGTTGTGGCCTGCCCTGCACTGGGCTGTACTGGGCTGCCCCATGTTACCTCTGGGCCCCTCCTGCCAAATGGCCAGCAGTATTGGTGATGAAGCTTGAGCCAACCTCGACAGGAGCACAAAAGTCTCTGTCTCTGGGCTTTCCTGAGCCTAGAGCTTCTGAAGCCTGGGAGACAGCAGCAGAACACCCTGGGGTCTGAAGTGTCTCCAGCCAAATGAGCTGGATAGGCGGCTGTCTCTAGAATGTTGGTGCATGGTTACCAGAGTTCTAAATCTGTTGGGGTCTATCACCAAGGAAGTGAGGTCACTACTTCAAGATTCCATGACCTGGGCTGCTTCCTGCAATCAGACCTACCCAAAGTCCCCCATGTCATCTCCTCAGCTGTACACATGGAGCTAACACAGCCCTGCCCACAGGTACCCGAAAATGTACCGAGGGTCCTGGCTTTGAGGAGGCAGAGTTGAATTTAGACCTCCTTTATCTGACAAGTTCACTGTCCAGGAAAGCTCATTGTGCCTCTCAGGTCCTCCCCAGTCTCCAGACCTGCACTATGGGGATCAGGCTAGAATCTGCTTCCTAGGGACATCATCAGGTATATAGGAGATCACATCTATACCACCTGTGAGCTGGTGTCGAGTGTATCTAAGGCAAAACTCAGAAATGGAAGAATGACTAGAAGGGAAGTAGCAGGAATACCACTCAAAACAGGCCTGGGTTCCAGCAATCTGATATTGGAACAGGCACTTCAGTCCCTCTTGGCCTCATTTTAATGTCAGCACAACAAGAGGGTCGATGAATGAAACTCAGATACTGTCGTCCTCTGGATTAAAGCTCAATTGTTTCCTGTTCTACGTAGAATGAAACTCAAGTGCCTCATCCCGAACCACGGGATGGGCAGCCTTCACACTGGTTCCCAGTGATCCCCACCCGTGGGACACACACCCCTTAAGGATTCCTGAGTGACCACTGAGTGCTCACTGACTGGCTCTCTCCAATAGAACACAGCCCGTGTGATGGGATGCCATGTTTAATTCTTCAACAGAAAAAGTCTCTCACTTCCTTCTTCCTCTCTCTCTTGAGTTCCATCTCTCTCTCTCTCTCTCTCTCTCTCCCCTATCCCTGTGCTGGAGAATGAAACACAGATGTATTGAGCTGTCATATATAGAGGCCCACATAGGAGAGAACCCAGGCAGTTCCCAGGCCAACAGACAGAAAGAACTCATGCTCTGAGTCTCAACTGCATCCTGAACCCTTTGCATGAGCTTGGGAGCAAATTCTCCGCCAGTCCAACATCAGTGGAGGCTGCAGCCCCAGCCTGGAGACACCTGTGTGGAGGAACCAAGCTAATCTGTGTCTGGATTCCTCATCCACAAAAGTTGTGAGAGGGGAAATATTTGTGGTTTTCAGATGCGAGGGATTGGAACAAGGGTTTCAGGCCCCAGGATCTGGCCCTGCCCTCCTGCCTCCCCTCCTCTCTCCCGGCTGCCTCCAGCCGCACTGGCCACCTTTCTGACATCCTCTGGCCAAACCCCTCTTGCCCTTGCTTGTCAGCAGCAGTGGTGCCTCCTCCCTGACACACTGCTCCCAGACTTGTGCAGGGCTGGCTCCGTCTTGTTATTCTGTCCCAGCAGATGTCACCCCAGCGAGGCCTTTCAGAACCTCCCACCACCGACCCCCAGCCCGCCCTCACAGCCCCCTGCTTTGTTTCCCTCCAGCACCGGCTCTTTCCTTTCTCACGGCTTTGCTTTCACTCTTTTGTCCTCGTCCCTCCAGACTGGGAGATCCTGGCAGGCAGGGACCACTCAGTCATTGTCAGCCCTGCATGGAGGCCCACCCGGGCACCCGGCACAGGGTGAGTGTCAGTGCACAGTCGCTGAATGAATGGGAAAAGTGTGTCCCCTCCTCCTGCCTTTGACCAGCTCAGACTGTGGAGGTGAACGCTGGTAATAGGAGGTGCAAGTTGTTCTGAGGCAGGGGACAGCCAGAAAGACCTCTGCACGACTCTTCACTGCTCCAGGAGCTGAGGCAGAGCTGAGTGGCAGTGTGTAAATTTAAGGTGTACAGCACTGTGACTTGTACATACACTGTGTAATGACACCAAAGTTCAGTGTATATCCATCACCAAGAAGAAAAAACTTTTATCTTGTGATGAAAGTTTCAGGTTCTTCACTCTTAGCACCTTTCAAATAAAGCACACAGCAGTGTTAACTTACACAGTGCTGTATGTCAATAGATCTCAATAAAACTGAAAAACAAAACACAAAATCCTCAGTGGGCACCACTGACACGGGAAGCTGCCTGCCCCCTGGTAGCCAACACCAGCACTGCAGCCCATGCAGGAACTCCAAGACCCAAGAAGAAACCTTTCCTTGGGTGTCCTCAAGGCAGAGGCTCTCCACTGTCCCGGGGGATAGGAGCAGGACCTGCAGGCTTCCGGGGCATGGGAGGAACCTCAGGAGACCACCTTCCTCCCCTTTATCTGTCCCCCACTCCAGGGTCTCCTCTTTACTCATGACGCCTCCTAACCTGAGCCAGGACAATGATTCCCCCCTACTTCCAAATGAGGACCCTCAGGGTCCGACAAGGACTGGTCTTGTCCCTGGACTCGGCACTCAGTGTGCAGTGCTCTGGCATGTCCTTCTCTATCCCAAGTTCTCATCCAACCAAGCCGCCAAGCCTCTGTCTGTTCTGAAGGCTCTCCAGGGGGTGGGAAAGGGTTTTCTCAGGCTCTCAGAGCACAGTGAGTCATCCATGGAGAACCAGTGCAGCAGACACTTTCTGAGCACGTGGGGCGCATGGAGTCTCCCACAGGACGCACTCCACTCTACACAGGAGGACACCGAGGCCTTCTCTCCTGCACCCAGTGTCTACACGAGGGGAGGATGGGCTCACCAGAGTTCCAGGTGCCCACAGACGCGGACTGCAGCACCCCAGTCCCGTGCTCTCCAGGCCTGGCCAGGGACGTCCCCGGAGCAGGTAGAAACCTAGGAACCTTAGGGATTCTTCTGTCCACCTCTGGGCGCCTGGGCGTGTCGCTAGGAGAATGGATGCTACTGCCCCATGGCAGAGGTGCCTCCAACCTTTCCCCTCTGCCCCTTGTCACTTCTCTGGTGTCTACTATTTCTTGACTGCACCTCCATGGTCCCCACAGGAGAAGTCAGTGTGAGCGTGCCTGTGCACATGAGAGGATGGGAAGAGGAAAATGACCCCATATGGAGAGGGGTGGGCAGGGTTCCCCTTGGATCTTCAGGTTTCTCATTTCTAAAAGAAAACCTGAAGGGAAGGGGTTGAGCCTTGGCCAAGGAAGCTGGAGCCCTCCCTAATCTTCTGGATTCTGACCCCCTCCTGTCTGGGTCAGTACCTGCCTCTTTCTGGGCCTCAGATTCCCAGTTATACCAAGAGGCGTTGAATGCAGAACTTGATAAGCTTACGCACAGGAAGACGTTGTCAGGCTCCATCAACACTGCATGGGGTGTTGGAGTTGGCCAGCTCGGGTGGGCACATGTGCACAGGCCCCCTAACATGGGCAGATGCTGCGGACATGGAGCAGGAGTGGCCAGGTCTCCTGGGGGGCTCAGCACTCACATGTCGCCACATATAGGCCCTGGGACAGGGAGTGCACCTGAGCCCTGCCTTGCCTCTGCAATGTCCACTGCACCGGCTGTTCTGTTCATGAGGTGAGTTCTTTGTGGTCCCCACCCTGCATCTTTTGAGCACCCCACATCCTCCTGAGACCTGTAATCCCACCCAGTGCAGTCAGGCAGGTCCTCAGGGTGCTGGTCCTGGTGGGCTGAAGAGCCTGGGGAGGAGGGAACCCCTTTTCTATTTCTCCCCCAGCTTTGTCACATTTTGAATTTGACAATTTTGTCATAGTATGACTGAGCTTGAGCATATTTTCATATATTTAAGGCTATTTGTATGTCTTTTACTATGAAGTGTGGGTTCATGTCTTTGCCAATTTTTCTACTGTGTCTGTTCTTCTTCTTATCAATTTCTAGGTATCTTTTATATATTGGGGATACGAGCCCCTTTGTGACATGAATTGCAAATATTTCTTCCCAATTTATTATTTATTCCTTTTCTATTGTGATGTTTTGGTTTGGTTCAGTGTTTGTTTTTTTTTTTTTTTTTTGATCTTTTTGTTTGTTTCTTTTGCTATGTGTTAAGATGTCGCTTCTCCCCTAATTGATCTCCAGATTCATACAATCACAATAAAGAATCTCAGCAGATATCTTGTGGACACTGACTATCCAATTTCAAAATTTCCATAGAAATACGAGTGGCCACATATAGTCAAGACAATCTTGAAAGAGAACAGACTTGGAGGGCTTCCACTACCAGATATGAAGCCTTAGTATAATGCTACAGTCGTCAGGGCAGTGTGCTGTCTGAGTGCAAGGACAGCCCCAAGGAGACGTAGAAACACTAGAGTCCACCTGAGACTCACACATGTGGACATTTGTATGTGACAGAAGAGGCAGGCCGAGCAGAGGGGAGAAGAGTCTCTCCTCAGTAAATGGCCCACGGGCACTGCTTATCCATATGGGAAGGAAATTCATCTTGACTCCTACCTCACACCACAAACAAAAGTCAGTTCCAGGTGGATTTTACATCCAAATGTGGACATTTACAACAATGACATTTGTAGTAGATAACACCGGAGAATATTTTTATGACCTTAGGGCAGGCAGATTTCTTAGATAGGTCACGGGGTATACTAAACATAAAGACAAAAACGAAAAAATTGTACCTTCTTACAATTTAGAACTTCTCCTCATCAAAAGACACCTTCAAGAGAATAAGAAGGCAAGAGAAGAATGGGGATAAACACTTGCCATATTTTATTTGGAAAAAGCCTCATAAAGGATATATAACTACCATAAATTACTAAGAGAAAAAATACACAACCTACCAGAAAAAATGGGCAAAAGATTTTACTAAACGTTTCACAAAAAGGATAACCAAATGGCCAACAAGTATTTGAAAAGGTGCACAATATGGTTACTTGTCAGAAAAATGCAAATTAAAACCACAATGTGATACCAATACACAATGATTAAAATAAAAACCACTACCACCACCAAGAGAGTAGCTGGGCTTTCATACACTGCTGTGGGTGTCAACTGTCACAACCACTTTCAAAAACTCTCTGTTAGGATCTCCTAAAGATGGTCTTACACATACTCTATGACCCTAAAATTCCTCTTAGGTAAATACCCAATAGAAATGCCTACATATGTTCACTATGCAAAAGAATGTTCAGAACAGCATTATTTGGTGATTCTCTAAACTTGAAACAATGCAAACATGCATCAAGGATAGAAAGGATAATCAAAATAGGGTACAGTTTTTACAATGGTATGCCATACAGAAATAAAAATGAACTACAGCCACATTCACAAATATGTTTGAAATTCACAAACATAATGAAAGAAGCCTGACATAAAAGAGTATATTCTGTATGAATCCATTTAACTAAAGTTCAAAAACAATCAATACTAATAAAGTGAGAATATTTGTTACTCGTGGGGAAGAGAGAGCAGTGACTTGGGATGGGTACAGGAGAGGGCTCCTGGAGATCTAGTAATGTTCTATTTCTTATAGATACTGGTTACCAGGGGTGTCCCCTTTGGATAATTCACCAAGCTATACACTTATGATTTCCATACTTTTAAGTATGTATGCTATGGTTTAAGACACAAATCCAATCAGTTAGATCCAGAACTCTTTTTTTCTGGTTGGTCTCATGGCCAGATAGCACAGTGTTCGATTCAAGGCTCTGGAATTACATGGTCTAGATTCATGTCCTGGATCTCAGCACTTCCTATCTAAGAGATCTTGGCCAAGTTACTAACTGTCTGAGCTCATGTCTTCATCTGTAAAAATGGGCTAATTGTGCTACCTCTAACATAGTTATTGATTATTGTTTTTAATAATTCTCTTCAATAAATATTTGCCTTTGGGGTGGTCCTTGTTGTTTTCTTTATGGGCCATGGAGAAGATGGACGATGGCCTGTGGAAGAGGAAGGGAAATGATTAGGTTTGAGTTAGGAGACATTTTGAAGGTGAAGAGTGGAGGGAAAGATACGATTTTGAGGTGAAGGAAAAAGAGACCAAAGGCTTGGCTTCACCCCTTCCATTCCCTGCCTCTGGCCTCCTGCCCATCTCTAAACACAGAAGGTCAACTAACCAGGTGACCTCTAGCTGGTTAGTCTTTCCAGCTGTGACATTGTAGAGTCAGCAGGGCAATGCAAATGTCAGCCAAAAGCCAAAGACAAATGTCCATGTTTGATCCAAACTCAGACACAAAGGCCTCAAAACTTGGGAGTTAAGAGAGGTCAATTCTGAGTGGTGGGATTATGGGTATTTTTATTTTGTCTATTGAATATTTTTCTATTTTCTAATTTTCTGTCATAAGTGTGCTCCTTAATCAGAACAAAACACCATATGTGATATATCCAGGCCTATATATTTATACCCATGTATTTTAAAAAATAATCACCTGCCAAGTCATAGATACCAGGCAGTAGGACCCAGAGACCATCTGGGCAGGAAATCACTGTTTCTGATGCATGAGGACCAAGCCAGCAGGCCACCCTGGGTCAGGACAGAGATATCACCGACTGCTCATCATTCCTGGACATTTCCTATTTTTTATTGTTTTTCACCCCTTCCCTCAACTACCTACTTCAGCTTTTCCATCTAAAATTAGTCCAATTGTCTATTACAATATTTCACCTTGTTCATAAAACTCAGAACCAAAGAAGGAGAATAAAAGGGTTTTGTAAACACTGCTGCGTTATTTCTGAAACTAGTCTGGATAGAATTATCACTCGTTTCAGGAAGTTGGCATAGGCAGCATTAATTAGCCATCAGAACAGGGATCCCCGACAAGGGGAGGGATTCCCTGAGGAGTTGGGTACCCCATATATGTAGAAAACCCTCAGCCAGGTTCAGTGTCAACCACAAGCTCTAACCGTGCAGAACTCTGGCTGAGTGTGTGGGAAAAGAGCCAAACTCTGGGAGAGTCAGACCAGGACATTCCTAGTATTCTTGCATTTACCCAGGGAGCACTCATTGGGTCTGAATTGTGTGCAAGACACTGTGCTAAGGACAATCAAATTTGAATCAAAATTGCTAAGTCATACCTGCCCTTCAGAAAACGCATTCTAGTTGGATGCTCTGAACTCCTCTATTGGATGGCAACCAACATATAAGCGTGTTCAGAGAGAGAAGAGGTGACAGTGGGTGAGGAAGTTGAGCTGAGAGGCCAGGCTGTGTGGATGGGATACTCACCACTGGCAGGGGATGGAAGATGGCTGGCTTTGCCCATGTGGAGACAGAAGGATCCCCGCAGAGGAGCAGGATGAGGTAGGGCAGGTGGGCAGGGGGCATATGTAGGAAGAGTGAGGAGTTTGCTGCAGCGGGGAGAGTCAAGGTGGGAACCAGAGTGTGGGGCCTGTGTGGTCGAGGGACTGTGTGTTGGATTTGTTAGGGGCTGCAGAGTTGAAGGGGGAGAGTGGGTAGGTCAGAGCTGTCTTTTAGGAGGGTTCTGTGGCAGTGATGGGTTGGATGAATGGAAATCAAATTGTCATATAAATTATGCTTTCCATTATAATTCTATTCCCGCCTTGAGCCCTGAATTCTGAGCCCTCAACCTCCTTTTAAACTGAGAAAGAGGTGGTCTCTTTTAGTAACACTTTCAGCTTCCAACTCCTTAATGCCCTGACATAGATACCAGCTCTGCATAGGTTAGGGAAGGTGTTCAAAGTCAGGGCAGCTCAGAACTTGAAGTCATCCTCTCCCTTTGCTTCTTGTTGGTTGCCTGGTGTTTTGTATTCCTCTTCATACCTGTTCAAAGATTTCATGAATAAGAAGTGTTTGCTGAGAGTGGAGCTGCAGGCTTGAATTATTTCAGTATGATCACTGGGTACTTCATCACTTCCTTTGTCAGAAGAATGTGAAAACATTCTCACCTGTGAGGTAGGTAGGTAAGACCACTGTCTAAGGGAGGCTTGGCTGAGTGTGGGAGACCCCAGCCAAGAGCCACACCCTGATCCCACTGAAGGGGGTTGGAACCTGGCACTTGGCTCTACCCAGAGCTGCTGATGGGGTTTCCTCTTACAATAACAGTCCTTGGTTTGTTTTACAATTTTTTTGATTGTATATATACTTTGTATATATAAAAGAATATATACTTTTTGTAGAACATTTGGAAAACACTCACGAGAGAGGTTTCTACTTGTTGTGATATGAGTTTCCATTTCCTGTACTCTGTCTTAATCTTATCCTTGATCTTTACCTACATTATCCCATCAAACCCCTCAATGACCCAAGGCCCAGATATTTCCATCTTTTCCAGGTAATGAGACTAAGGCTCAGGGGGTTACTCATTTGCTTCAAGTTATACTTCTGAATCTAAGTACTGCAATCAATTGGTAATGCAATTCCATTTCTGTGGATGGTCCTTAGAGAATTAGTTGTACAAAGGCACAAAGATATCAGGAAGCTCAGAGAGAACTGTTTTTAATTTGAGAAATTGGAATGAATTTTAAAAAACTAATCAATTGGAGGATGGTTAAATCATTATGAAGCATCCATATGAATGAATTCTAAATGGCCACTTGGAAATATATCTGCAGTTGTAGAACAATTTGCATAGTATTTTCCAACTTTTATGTAAAAAGCACTATATATGTGTATATATCCATATATATAAATGTATATATCCATAAAAAGGAAGAGTTGGGCAGGAATACGGGAAAATCTCTATGTGTTTGTATTGGTTGACTTTTCTTTTCTTTAACAAAGGACATGTATGTTTTAAATTTTAAAAAGGTTGGTAAAGAACCCATGTTCTTGACCTTTAGACTAAAAGGCCTTAAACCTCCCTGCATAAACTTTTCAGATCAAAGGTCTCCCTGGAAGCTTCTGAGTTGGCTGAGAGCAGAGTAGCAAACGACCACAACATTTTCCAAAGACAGAGGCAAGATTTTCATCTTGAGCTTGCCAGGCACACTGCTGGGCTCCTAAGCAGGCTGACTCTGACCTTAAATATGGATTCCAGGCCATCCCCTTCTGTCTTTTGGGATCTAGTCTGCCTACGTGGATTTCAAGTTCTAGAGAAAATCTTTGGCCTTTTCCAGGTGACACTTTGGTGTTTCCTCATGGCTTTGCTGCCTCGGTTGGTCCAACAGCTTAATGAGGTGATCTCCTGGGCCTTGTGAATTAACACATGTTGAGTCACTGTGAATCTGTGAGTAAAATCATCCTCACACTCATTATGTTCAATGAGTACCTCCCCGGTGTGAGATTTCTGCTGATGCAAGGAGATAAGAGGCATTTAAAGGATTGCCCACACACATTCATTCATTCTTTTCTCTACTTATGAATTCTAGGCTAATCAGTCATCTATAGTTCCCAGTTAAAACCTTCCCCATATAAGTTATGTACACATGGTGTGTTACTCTCTTGCACGCACAGAGATTTCTTCTTTGTAGCATCTCGACTGTACAGTTGATTTATTTTGTAGACTTCATTGTGTTCCAAAGACTAGGTATACAAGCCATGTTTATGCCATTGTACTTTTATAAGAACTCAGGTTATAGCTCTGAGCTATGGTTAGTTTCTTGCCTAAATTCAAACTATGCAAAACTTTCTGCTGGAACAGCACTTACTCCCAACTCTAATTATAGTCATGTTATTGTGCCATATCAGTAGTCATCCCATTCCCAGATCTCCCCAATGTAGGGGACCAGAGTTTACCCCCATGAGACTTACCATTTACATGCAGTCAGATGGGTCCTTCATTCAGATATCTGGTATGGGTATCATTTCTTGGTTTTTAAGGTCACTTCTCCTGCCTAAGTAATTTAAAAAATAAAATTCTAGAGAGGCATTAGGGGAATGAAAACATTGAAAAGCATGGAAGGCAAATGTGAGTATGTTTCAAATATTGACGACCCTTACACAGAGAAAGAATGTGAAATGGAGGAATCTACCAGTGAGTAGAAACATGTTTTAGGGCACTGTCAATTACAAAATGTTTTCAGGATTGAAGAGAAAATTAAGATGGGGTTTTGGTAAGGTTATGAGAGAAGAAATCATCAAAGGGAAGGGACAAGGGCAAAGACCACAACGTGAAAATTCTACTCCAATAAGGACGTGAACTCGACATAAAGAGACATTGTTCAAGGCTGAGAGTAATGACACTACTGACAATTTTTTCCCCACTGGCCTCTCATACTTTTCTGAAGACATCCTTGACTTAAGGAAATCTGCAGTTGGCATTACAAAGGTTCTCTTCCCTCACTGACCAGGCTTCTCCTCATAGTGAACACACATGCCTGGAGCTGACCCAGCCTAAGGCCACAGAGAAACCTTTCTTCCCTCTACAAATCCTCTCCTTGCTCCAACGGGGAAATTACATCTGATTTGCAGAGCTGATACCCTGTTCCTAGGAAAAATGTACATGAATTTTGGACTCTGTATTAAGAACCATACATAATCTTCAAATCCAGGACAGAATACCAACGAACAACAAAGTGAACATTGAAGGAAAACCCATGGAGGAAAACCTCGTAGGCCCTTGAGCAGAGCAGGAAGAACACCCTGACACCAAGGCAAAGCACTGAGGAGCTCTTGCTGTGGATGTGCATGAGCCAGCTCACTGAGTAAAGATCCTCAGTGTTTTCAACAAGGTAAGAGTATTTCTATTTAATGTTTCTTCATATAAAATTTTATTTTAAAAAGTAATCCAATAAATATAAGCTCCACCAGAACAATCTAAGTTTATGTTGCCTGCTACTTTTACTACTGTTTTCTCAAACTCTGGGCTTAGTGCTTAGAACAGAACAATTACTTAGGAAATGTTTAACCTTATTGTTTAGTCATTAAAAAAAAATCCATTGAGTTTCCGGCACTGTTCTGGATGCTGGTGATAGAGCAGCAACAAAGACATGAAACTGTGGTCAGGAAGACTATACTCTAGGGGAGTCACAAAGTACATGTCAGTAAGTAAACAAATGAACAGACTACCTTCATGTAGTTGTAAGTGCTATGAAAGAGCATGAATGAGGCCTGAGAGGGGAGCATGATATGTGGAAGCTGCTCTGGATACTTACTGAAGAAATAAATCAGTGTTGACAGACTCACCCGCAGAGACAAGATGACTGATGTTCTCCGGCATCACGTCTCTGTACAGCTTCCTCTGGGATGTGCCCACCAAGGCCCACTCTTCCTAGTGAAGTCCGCAACCAAATCCTTGAAGGTCACTAGTTCCTAAAACATTAGAGACATTCTGGTTCAGACAGGGCCATCTCTACCAAGGTCCAGGGACGTTCCCCAACACATAGTTGACATGTGCTGGGGAAAGGAGGCTGTAGGTATAGAAAAATCAAACCCTGTTTCCTGTGCTGATTTGGCATGTGCTGTTTATGCATAATCACAAAGATATATACACATCCTTAATACGTATTAACTACATTATAAGGGAATATCACACGACGTGCAGTGTGAAGTAACCTGGACATTTCCTAATAAAGTGGGAATTCTCACTTCCAGATTGGCATATATAAATGGTATATTATTATAAGTTTTGATCTTGTGAATACATAAGTAGACTCTCCTTATTAATTTCTGCTGAATCACAAACTCATCACAAAGCAAGCAATATCCATTACCTGCCACATATAACTGTGATTATGGGTAAATATTTCCCCTATATGAACCTTACATTTCTCCTCTGTGAAATGGTTTAACAACCTGTTATGAATGTTGACAGATCTGATGAGCTAATTTGCAAAGTAATTCCTTTATAACAAACATTCAATAAATATAAGTAATAAGTATATTAGTATTAAAATGGTAGAGAGAGTGACATCAGCATCATGGTGGAGTGAGTTGTTCCTTTTGTCTCTCTCCTCCAAGTTACAACCAGTAGGACATCCATTGATCAACAAAGGACTCTACACAACACACCAGAATGTCTCAGAGATCCCTACATCTATACATGTGAAGGTGGGTGGACTGGACCACCTGGAGGAAGTGGAACCAGAGGCACAGTGGTGGCAGCTCCTGAGACCAAAATTTCCAGGATCTGTGGCCAAGCCTGTGATGAGAGACCCCAGGAACTGAGGTAACATCCACAAATGGGGGCCCCGGGAATCCAGGTAGCCCACACTCCCAAGGTGTTGGGAATCACTGCGGCCAGCCACTGGAGGCTCTAGGAACTACAACGATACACATGGCCCAGCTCCCTCCCCCACCCCTGGTGGCCACATGTCCAACACCAGCCCTTCCAGCAGCGGGGGCTGCACCCAAGACACAGATAACCTGGCAGCGGCAGTGGTACTGTGGCTGAGGTTCCAGAAAGCAAAACAGTGCCAGAGACTAGAGGCTGCAAGAGCAGCAGTGGCAGTGGTGGCTCAGCCCCTGTCCCTCCCACAGCAGTGGCAGGTGGTGTCTGTGACTGGAGGCTTCAGAAAATGCTGTGGTGCCTGTGATCCAGCGCCCTTCCCCTCCCTCAGTGGTGGCACCTCCAACACTGGCCCTCCCAGCAGTGGGGGCTGCATCCCAGATGAGGAAACCCACAGGAGAGGAGGTGGTGCCAGTGTGCTTTGTGGTGGCACTTTCAGCTCAGCCTTTCCCCCTTCCCCACCAGTGGCAGGTGGCAAGTGAGACCTGAGGCATCAGGAGCTTCAACAGTGCTCACAACCCAGCCCCCAGCAGTGGTACCCCCCAACACCAGTGTTACCACCAGCAGGGGCTATTTCCCAGACTTTGGGACCCTGGCAGTAGCAGTGACACCCATGAACCCAGCACCCCCAGCGGTGGTGTTGCCAGCACCCCCAGATAAACCAGGAGCAACAGTGCAGGCAGTGCACATGGAAGCAGCGCCCAGGCCCATGGAAAGCCTGTGGAGGGCCAGGTTACAGCAACAGCAGAGAACACAACCCTTGTTCCCCCAAGCTGCAGGGGCATCTGCAACTTTGCCCCCCCCCCCACCTGTAGCAGCACTGCCTGCAGACCCAACAAACCCCAATGTGGTGGAGGTGCCTGTGACCCTGGCTCCTGCCCCACTCTCCCCTTCCCCCACCATAGTAGGGGAACACATGACCTAGGCAACCCCAGAAGCAGCAGAGGTGCTTACAGCCCAGTGACCTCAATGGTGACACCTGTGACTGTGGTGACATTGTAAGCAGCAAGGCACCAGCGACCTTTGAGGCACAACACGACAAGGAGGGCACTGATGATGCCTCTGGCAAAGGCAGTGGAGGATGGAAAGCACATGCTCTCAAATACAACCAGAAGCAGCTCAGAATCAAAATAAACAAAGCCTTACCCAAATAACAAAGTTGTTTGCTACCACAAATGTGCTTGCAGAGAAACAACTCATCAAGCACTGTGAAGAACTACAGTAACGTGGAAGGACAAAAAGAAAATGAAAACTCTCCAGAAACCAAACTTGAAGTCATGGAAGATTGTGATCTAACTGACAGAGAATTCAAAATAGTTGTCATGAAGAAACTCAGAGTTACAAGAAAATTCAGAAAGACAGTTCAGTGACATCAAGAATAAAATTAATGCATAGAAGGAGTACTTCACCAAAGAGATTGAAACTCTAAACAAAAGCCAAACAGAAATTCTGGAGCTGAAGAACACGATAAATGAGATGAAGAGTAAAGTAGAAAGCATTGGAAATGGAGCAGACTATATGGAAGAGAGAATGAGCGAGTCCAAAGATAGAAATCTAGAAATGATTCAGGTGGAAGAGGAGAGAGAACTAAGATTTTTAAAAAAATGGAGAAATTCTACAAGAAAGATCCAACTGAATTAGGAAAGGCAACATAAGTATAATGGGTGTCCCAGAAGGAGAAGAGAAAGAGAAAGGAGCACAGAGCTTATTTAAAGAAATAGTAGCTGAGAACTTCCCAAACCTGGGGAAAGAAGTGGATATACAAGTACATGAAGCTAATAGAACTCCTAATTATATCAATGCTTTAGACCTTCTCCAAGGCATATTATATTAAACCTATAAAACGTCAATGACAGAGAGAATACTGAAGGCAGCCAGAGAGAAGAAAATAACTTACATAGGAATTCCCATTAATTATCAGCAAATTTCTCAGCAGCAACTCTACAGGCTAGGAAATAGTGGAATGATATATTCAAAATATTTAAAGATAAAATCTGTCAGCCAGGAATACTCTATCCAGCAAAGTTATCCTTCATATATGAAGGAAAAATAAAGGCTTTTCCAGATAAACAAAAGCTTAGGGAGTTCATTGCCACCAGACCTGCCTTATAAGAAATGTTGAGGGGCCAGCCCCATGGCATAGTGCTTAAATGTGCGTGCTCTGCTACTGGCAGCCCGGGTTGGGATCCTGGGTGCGCACCAACACACCACTTGTCAGGCCATGCTGAGGCAGCGTCCCACATACAACAACTAACACGATGTGCAACTATGACATACAACTGTCTACTAGGGCTTTGGGGAGAAAAAAGGCAGGGGCAAAAGGAGGAAGATTGGCAATAGATTTTAGCTCAGGGCCGGTCTTCTTCAGCAAAAAAAAAAAGAGGAGAATTGGTATGGATGTTAGCTCAGGGCTGATAAGCCTCACAAAAAAAAAAAAAAGAAAAAGAAATATTGAAAGGTGCTGTCCTAACTGAAAAAAAAAAGGCAAAGGTATACAAAGCTTTGAGCAAAGTGATAAATAGACAGACAGAATCAGAAAATTACAACTGTATATCAGAATAGGTTAGTAAACACTTAATCATCACATAAAGGCTAAAGGGAAAGAAAGCATCAAAAATAACTATAACCACTTCAAACTGGTCACAAACTCACAAGACAAAAAAGGATAATTTGTAACAACAACAACATAGAAGGGGAAGAGGAAACCTCTTATGCAGGTTATGGAAGCTGCCTAAACAAATGGAATAAAGATGCTACCAACAGGAAAAGGTCTAACACATTTACGGGATCTTTGATTCAAACTTCATGGTAACCCCAAAACAAAAATCAGAGCAGAGTCACAAAACATAAAAAAAGGGGAAACTGAGAAACACATCACTGAAACTGAAATGGTAGGCAGAAACACAAGGAAAAAAACAATGGAAATAGAGAACAACAAGAAAACAAAAGATAAAATGGCTGTTGTAGCCCTGGTATAATCCTAAATGTAAATGGATTGAATTCACCAATCGAAAGGCAAAGAGTGGCTGGATTCATTAAAAAAAGACTCAACAATACACTGACTCCAGGAGACCGATCTCAGCTCTAAAGAAAAACATAGGCTCAGAATGGAGGGATGGAAGATGATACCCCAAGCAAATGGCAAGCAAAAGAAAGTGGGTGTAGCCATACTTATATCAGACATAATAGGCTTCAAGCCAAAAAAGATAACAAGAGACAAAGATGGACATTATATAATGATAAAGGGGACGTTCCACCAGGAAGACATAACAGTTATTAATATATATGCACCTAACACAGGAGTAACTATTAACAGACCTAAAGGGAGAAATTGACAGCACAAAATAATAGTAGGGTACTTTAATACCCCGTTTATATAAACAAATAGATCATACAGACATAGTTAACAAGGATCATTGGCCTTAAATGAAACACTAGACCAGATGGACTTAATAGATGTTTATAGAACATTCCATCCAAAAGCAGCAGAATGCACATTTTTCTCAAGGGCACATGGAACATTCTTAAAGAGAGACCATATGTTGGGAAACAAAACAAGTCCAAATAAATTTAAGAAGACTGAAATCATATCAAGCATCTTTTCTGACCACAATGGTATGAAACCTGAAATCAACTACAAGAAGAAAGCTGGAAGAGTCACAAATATGTGGAGATTAAACAACATGTTGTTGAAAAACTATGGGAGCAATGAGGAAATCAAAGGAGAAATCAAAAAATACCTGGAGACAAATAAAAATGAAAACACAGCATACCAAAACCTATAAGATGCAGCAAAAGCAGTACTAAGAGGGACATGTGTGGCAATACAGACCTATCTCAAGAAACAAGAAAAATCTAAAACAATCTAACACTACACTTAAAAGAACTAAAAGAAGGGGCCGGCCCGGTGGCGCAAGCGGTTAAGTGCGCGCGCTCCGCTGCGGCGGCCCGGGGTTCGCTGGTTCGGATCCCGGGCGCGCACCGAAGTACTGCTTGGTAAGCCATGCTGTGGCGGCGTCCCATATAAAGTGGAGGAAGATGGGCACCGATGTTAGCCCAGGGCCGTCTTCCTCAGCAAAAAAAGAGGAGGATTGGCGGATGTTAGCTCAGGGCTGATCTCCTCACAAAAAAAAAAAAAAAAAAAAAAAAAAAAAGAACTAAAAGAAGAAGAACAAACAAAGCCCAAAGTCAGTAGAAGGAAGGAAATAAAAAAATCAAACCAGAAATATAAGAAATAGCAACTAAAAAGACAACAGAAAAGCTTAATAAAACTGAAATCTAGTTCATTAAAAAGATAACCAAAATTAACAAACCCTTATCTAGACTTATAAAGAAAAAGAGACAAGGCTCAAATAGATAAAATGAGAAATGAAAGAGGAGAAATCACAATGGATACCACAGAAATACAAATGATTATAAAAGAATACTATGTAAAACTATACCAGGAAATTGGATAATCTAGAAGAAATGGATAAATTCTTACAATCATACAACCTCCAAAACTGAATCAAGAAGAAATAGAGAATCTAAACAGACCAATCACAAGTAAAGAGATTGAAACAGTAATGAAAAACCTCCCCCAAAACAAAAGCCCAGGACCAGATGGGTTCTCAGGTAAATGCCATCAAACATTCTATCCTTTTCAAACTCTTCCAAAAAATTGATGAGAGGGGACGCTTCCTAACTCATTTAACTCATTACCCTAATACCAAAATCAGAAAAGGATAACACAAAAAAGGAAAATTACAGGCCAATATCACTGATGAACATAGATGCAAAAATCCTCAACAAAATATTAACAAATCAAATACAACAATACATTAAAAGGATCACACACCACAATCAAGTAGGATTTATTGCAGGGACACAAGGATGGTTGAACATCCACAAATCAATCAATGTGATACACCACATTAACAAAATGAAGAATTAAAATCAGATGATCCTTTCAATAGATGCAGAGAAAGCCTCTGCAAAATTCAACATCCATTTATGACAAAAAACTCTCAATAAAATGGGTATAGAAGGAAAGTACCTCAACATAATAAAGGCCATATATGACAAACCCACAGCCAACATCATATTCAACAGTGAAAAAGTGAAAGCTATTCCTCTAAGAACAGGAACAAGACAAGGATGCCCACTCTCACCACTCTTATTCAACATAATATTGGAAGTCCTAGCCAGAAAAATTAGGCAACAAAAAGAAAAAAATGTATCCAAATTGGAAAGGAAGAAGTAAAACTGTCACTATTTGTGGATGACATGATTCTATATATAGAAACCCCTAAAGAATCACCAAAAAACTATTAGAAGGAAAGTTGCAGGGTACAAAATCAACATACAAAAGTCAGTTGCATTTCTACACACTAACAATGAACTAGCAAAAAGAGAAATCAAGAATACAATCCCATGTACGATCGCAACAAAAAGAATAAAATACCTATGAATAAATTTAACCAAGGAGGTGAAAGACCTGTATAGTGAAAACTATGACACTATTGAAAGAAACTGAAGTAGACATAAATAAATGGAAAGATGGTCCATGCTCATGGATTGGAAGAATTAACATAGTTAAAATGTCCATATTACTTAAATCAATCTACAGATTCAATGCAATCCCTATCAACATCCCAATGACATTTTTCACCAAAATAGAACAAAGAATCCTAAAATTTATATGAAAACACAAAAGATCCTGAATAGCCAAAGCAATCCTGAGAAAAAAGAACAAAGCTGGAAGTATCATACTCCCTGATTTCAAAATGTACTACAAAGCTATAGTAATGAAACAGCATGGTACTGGCAGAAAAACAGACACACAGATAAATGGAACAGAATTGAGAGCCCAGAAATAAACCCACGTGTCTACGGACAGCTAATTTTTGACAAAGGAGTCAAGAACATACAATGGAGAAAAGGAAGTCTCTTCAATAAATAGTGTTGGGAAAACTGGACAGCCACATGCAAAAGAATGAAAATAGACCACTATCTTACACTATACACAAAAATTAAGTTAAAACGGATTAAAGACTTGAATGTAAGAGCTGAAATCATAAAAATCCTAGAAGAAAACATAGGCAGTAGGCTCTTCAACATTGGTCTTAGCAGTATCTTTTTGAATATCATGTCTCCTCGGGCAAGGGAAACAAAAGAAAAATAAACAAATGAGACTACATCAAACTAAAAAGCTTCTGCACAGCAAAGGAAACCATCAACACAATGAAAGGACAACCTACCGATTGGGAGAAGATATTTGCAAATCATATATCTGATACGGGGTTAATATCCAAAATGCATAAAGAACTCATACAACTTAACAACAAAAAAACAATCAATGCAATCAAAAAATGGGCAGAGGACCTGAACAGACATTTTTCCAAAGAAGAAATACAGATGGCCAACAGTATGTGAAAAGACGTTCAAGTCATGATTCTTGACTAGGCCTCCTGTCTCCATGAAGGTGCTTGCTCAAGTCATCAGCTGAAATCAATTACTATTGCTTCTTCTGTAACACTGGCTATGCCAGTGGCTCTCAAACTTGAGCATGCATCAGAATCACCTGGAGGGCTTGTTAAAACACAGCTGGTGGGGACCCTACCCCAGGAGTAACTGATTACTAGATGAAGGGTAGAGCCCAGTGATTTGGGTAGCTAACAGTTCCTAGGTGATGCTGATAGAGTAGCTTTGAGAACCCTTAGTTAATACGCCTTGCTTGGCTACTAGTATCCGCTTTCTCTCTTCAAACATGCAAGTATCTGCTTCTGAACCTAACGGTTTGTAATCACGTGTAATTATTGTGTTAGTTGAGAATTTCTTATGTGTGGTTCTGGAACCATCCTCATGAGAATAACTTGGGGTGCCCCACTCAAGCTTACTGAATCCATATCTCTGGGGTTGGGACTCTGGGATCAACATAATTAATGAGCATTTCAAGTGCTTTTAATATACGCTAACATTTGAGATCAATTGCTCTAACTTATTACAATATATATGAGAACAGTTTTCACAGATTTCTTTGATGCTAAAATATTATATGTTTAACAATAAAATAATTCTACATGGATATATACCTAGTAACAAAAATTATTTACTTCTGACTTCCAAATGACTGTAAATTAATGACCACATGTTTCTGAGAAACTCTTTCCATCAAGCCTATATCTTTACACAATATCCCACATGTTACATGCCCAATGGCAGTTTCCCTTTTTGTCATTTTCAGGAAAACCAACAATTTTCATATTTGCCTTGAGCTTCACTGTACGTTGTTTCCTTATATTGTATCATGCCATTCTTCTACTTCTTCCTTTCTCCTTTGGAGTATAGGCTTTGAGGTATTCTGTGAGTCTCACTAGTTCTCTTTCCAATATTTTTTATGGTAAAGAATATCCAGTTTCATCTGAAGGGTATTATGGTAAGTGAAATCAATCAGATGGAGAAAGACAAATACCATATGATTTCAGTCTTATGCGGAAGGTAAACAAACACATAGATACAGAGAATAGACTGGCGGTTATCAGAGAGGAAGGAGGGTGGGAGAAGGCAAAAGAGGTAAAGGGGGCACATATGTATGGTGACAGATGGAAACTAGGCTTCTGGTGGGGAACAAAATGTAGTCCATACAGAATGTGAAATGTAATAATGTGCACCTGAAATTTGTACAATGTTATAAATCAATGTGACTTCAGTTAAAAAAAAGAATATCCAGTTCCTTATTCCAGTGGTTGGCAAACTATGGCCCACCAACTATTATTATAAATAAAGTTATGTTGGAACAGAGACACATTCGTTTATGTACTGACCTTGACTGCTTTATTGTCATAACTGCAGAACTGAGTGGTTGTGACAGGGGCTTTGTGGCCCACAAAGCCTAAAGTACTTACTATCTGTCCCTTTGCAGATAGTTTGCCAAATCCTGCCTTAGCCCATTATCAATTCCTCATTTCAGAATTTATTTCCTATCTAATTCTTTTCTTACACCCAAATCTATGGTATATTTTGTCTTCTTGGATACAAGAGATGGCTTTATTTATATTTTGAAAATTCTAGGATTGCAAGGTGGTCCAGCAAAATAAACTTTGAAATACATAGAACAGAGAATTTTTGCCTCTGCCATTTACTGGCTGAGTGATGTTCAAATTATTCTCTGAAGCTCAGTTCTTTCATCTATGACTCATTAAATGAGTTAATGCATATAAACTGTTTATCACATTCCCTTCACATATGATTTACTGCTATGACTTTGTTAAATTATCATTTGTTAAGTAGAGCCCTGGGGTGTCGGATGGTGACAATTGGTTTAAAAAAAGACAACCAGGGAAGTGAAATAGAGAAGTTTATTACTCAGAGGTCCTGGAGGAGGTACATGGACTGCCTCAAGGGGACATAAGGGGAGGTCAAGGCAGAGGGCAGGCAGGACCTGGGGTGCATGACTTTATTAGGATCCACGAGTGGAGTGCTTTGGGGTTCTCATGCTAAGGCCAAATTGGTCAATTTAAACCTGGGTTTTGAAAGGGTTGTGGGAATCTTATCTAAGGGATGCGCAAAGGGAAGGCCCTGGGAGTCAGGGGAGACTAGGGAGTCATATAAGAAACTTACATTTACTTGAACTCTGGGGACTGTTGTCTAAGGAATGTGCTCGAGGGAGGGGTTAGTGTCACACCAAATGGATGCACAGTCAGCAATATTATGGACTGGTTTAGCTAAGCCCTAAACATTTACTTTCATTGTTTTTAATGATGTGTTATATCAAAGTGAAAATACAGTGCACAAGAAATGTGACAAGCCTATTTTAAAATGATAGTTACCTTTATGTTTATCATAGTATTTATGTATATTGTCAGTGCAAATAATCCATAATCAATCTATAAATCAAAATTGGGGTGAGTTTATTATGAGCCAGATCTGAGGACTATAGGCCAAGGCCTTTCTTCCCCAAAGAAGGAAGAGCATCAAAAAAGTGGGGTGTACAGGGTGGTTATACACCATCTTGGAACAAAGAGCATACCTCACATATGACAGGAATGTCTCTTTTACTACTGTCATGAGATGACTAGCTGGCACAGCAGGTCAGTGGTCACAAGGTGAGCACAGCAGGTTGGTAATTAATCCTTAGTTTCCAGGAGGATATGTTTATCCTTAAAGAAATGCCATTGGGGGGGAAGCTACATCCCTATATTTAAGGGCATCATTCTTGTCTTTGGGACATAGTAAATGTTTAACGCAGGTGTACAATGCATGCTCAACAGGCCACTTGAGGCCCTTTTGGAAAAACAAGGTCAGACCAAATTAGTTTTAAACCAGTTGGCTTCCTCAAATACTGAAATTTTATCCTATTGCTTTTCATTTATTTATCAATATGCTATATATTTTTTGCACTACAGATATAATAGACCCTAATGCCAGTTCTACTAGATGCTGTGAACTTACAAATTAGTAACTCCTCTGAGACTTGTTTTCCTAATTTATAGGATAGAGATTTTTTAGAATGAACACAACAGAGTTTTAGGCTGTTTATTTTATATAAAGAATGGATAGTTCCTAGCACAGTACTGAATAGCTAGTCGTTATAAATGATGAGTAATTACTGGTCATTATGACCATTATGGGATATTTAATTAAGCAAATGTTTATTTTATTTACTTGGGTTTTTTCTTTTTTTTTTTTTTTTGGTGAGGAAGATTGGCCCTGAACTAACATCTATTGCTAGTCTTCCTCTTTTTTGCTTGGAAGATTATCCCTGAGCTAACATCTGTGTCAATATTCCTCTACTTTGTATGTGGGACACCACCACAGCATGGCTTAATGAGCGGTGCATATGTCCACACCCGAGATCCAAACCTGCTAACCCTGGGCCGCCAAAGCAGAGTGCGCGAACTTAACCACTACACCACTGGGCCAGCCCCTAAGCAAATATTTATTGAAGCTTTATTATTGGTAAGACTAAACTATTGGCCAGAAACTGTACATCTTGGGAATATCAAAATGAATAAGACATAATATTTAGCTTCAATGAGCTCATAGCCTAGTAAAGCAAATGTGGGGTGTGTGTGTGTGTATAAATAGTTGCCACATGTTGTAACAAGTGCTGTGCACAGTAAAGTCACCTGAGAGTCACAGCCAAGGTCCAATGGAGAGAAGGGTTCATTCTACTTGTTTTGGAGATGATCAAGGGAAGCTTCTAGAGAAGATGAACTTACTCTGAATCTTGAAGTGTAAATAAAAGTTTACACTAATTGGATAATTAGGAAAAGAACAATTTAAGTTGGGGCAATAGTACATGCAAAGCATAGAAAGAGAACAACATACCAAAGTCAAGGAAATGGAAAGCCTTTAGGTGGGCTGCAGTGTAAGTGACAATTGGGGAGAGTTGGGAAGTGAGGCTGGAGGTATGAGCTGAGAGCTAGCTCATGGGGAATCTAAGATGGGCAAGAGTTTAGACTTTATCCTACAGGTGATGAGATATATTGAAAGGTACTTTTAAAAATGTTATTAAATTTTACAATAAAGTGTTTTTAAAAGGAGTTTCAGAATCATGTTAGAATTTCTTTTGATGATAATTATAACTGCCATAGCAACTACAATTATATTCTTGGCATTCTACGTATTCAATCTGTAACTTTACAATACATCTGCTAAATAAGCATTATTTCCCTCTTTGAAACTGAGGCTCACGTAAGTTAAATAAGGTCCAAAGTAACCTAATGAAGTACAAGAAAGGCTAAGGCTGCATACTGGGATTATTGATTTTCAACTTCCTATTTTTGTCATTACACATTGTGCTCTTTCTAAGAAGAGTCTGTCTGCAGCTGATAGGATAGGAAAGAGACGAGATGGGGAAAATCAGGACAGGGTAAAACTGTCAACAAAGTATTAGAATAATGTCAGAAGAAAGAATGAGGGCCTCTCCTCCCTTCCCATTTCCTCTTCTTCTATGTCTTCTCCTTTCTTCTGGCCACAGTCAGTGCAGCAGCCAAAGACATGGGGCAATGAGGGAGGGTTGTGGAGCCACATGAAGAATCAGTCCAGGGTTGAGGAGCCCCATGGAGGCATGAGATGGCAGGCCTGGCAGATGGAGCCAGGTGGGGCTGCTGCGGAGGTGGCAACAGGAGGAGATGGTCTGTGTGCTGGCAGATGGGTTACATCACACAAATAAGTAAATTGAGCAAATGAATAAGTATACTGAGTCAAGTTTCTCAGAGCTGGAGGAGATATAATACGATCATCCATGTGGGGAAGACATGAAAGAACTCAGATGTTATCTGATAACATGAGGCATCAGTGTGAACTCATAGTATGTATATGTATAGTATGTGTGTGTCACACACAGATAGCTATTCGATGGATGTAATACATATGTTTCCTAGTTCTGAGGGAGCCAGAAACAACGATGTCCCAAGTGCCCAGAACTTGCTTTCTAAATATCATCCTCCATTAAAGGAGAAATGGCTAATTCCAGGATGGGGGCAGGAAACGTCCAAGATGTGCCTTAAACATCTTGTGCAAAAAAGTAAGTAAATGCTCAAAAATAATGAAGAGGTCCCAAAAAGACAAAATAACCAGTTTGAATAACCTCCCAACGGACAAATAGAATATGAATTAAGTATCAAAATAATGATAGTAATGGGTTACCACCTATTTAATCAAATACAATCTATTAATGCATACTGATATACATTAATGAGTAAGCAAGTAAGTAAATGGCAGAGAAGTGGATAGTTATTCCTCACCGTAGAGTTCTAATCAGTGTTGGAAATAGAGAATCACCATTTGACAGACATCAGATGAGGTTGATTCTGTAGGGAATGGTCCACAATGCTAAGGCTGGTAGGTAGAGTTTGAGGAATAGGCTATTACTGTAATCTTGGAACACCTCCCCATCAAATGCTAATCGATTACCAATGGAAAGATTGTGAATTTAAGGTGGGGAAAGCTATTAGACACCACCAAGACCAGGTCATCAAAATTGATATCACCAGTGTCGGGACAGGTTGACATTGTGTGCTTCCTCATGTGATGCACTGCAAAGAGCACAGCATCATTTCTGTAGTTTTCCTGCCAAAAATGGCATGATCTGAGTCTGGTCATGAGGACTCTTTAGATGGGCCAGGCTAAAAAGCCATCCTACAGGCTGTAAGGCCTGTTCTCCTCAAAACTAGCAAGAACATGAAAGACAAAGAAAGACTCAAGAATTGTTCCATATTGAAGGAGTCTGTTACACAAGATAACTAATTATAAGCATGTTTCTAGGATATTGGACTAGAAAGAAAAATGAGACACCGTGAGGTGTGTTGACTACCTATTTCTGGTCAAAATGGTACCCTATAACTTAGTGACACAAAGCAATAGCCAGTTTATTATATCTCATGATATTTTTTAGTCAGAAGTTTGGGCCAGGCTTGCCTGAATAATTCTTCTAACACGGTATTGAAGATTGGCAGTGGGCAGGTCTGGAGGACCCAGTATGGCTTCAATCACATTTCTAGAGACTTGGCAGGAATGGTTGGAAGGTTGGGCTCAGCTGGGACTGTCAAAGGAAGGGTTTACGTGTGACCACTCCTGCATAGTGGTCTCAGGCAATCAGACTTTTTATATGGCAGCTCAAGGCTCCACGCATTGTATTGGTAAGCAATCATTAATGTCAGTCCAGATTCAAGGGGAGAGGAATTAGACACTGCATCTCAATGGGAGAAATAGCAAAGTTATTGCAACCATCTTTGATCTACCACAGTGGGACAGTAGGCAGATTTAGAATGGGGTTTGAGAGTTTTATAGTGGTGTAATACCAATCTTGAATAACCCTTCAAATCAGGTATATGGTAGTTATGTAGGCATATGGTCTAGTTTGGGAGAAATGCACAATGGAGTGTTTGCTATCACAAGGGTCTGAAAAGAACTAAGACGTGTGTATTTATATACATATACATATACATGTTGTGTATGTGTATATACACATATATGTAAATCGAGAGAGAGAAAGAGGGGCACAGTGGAACAAAGGTGGTAAAATGTTAACAATTGAGTATTCTGGTTGAAGGGGGTATGGGAGTTCTGGCTACTTTTCTATATGTTTGAAATTATTTCAAAATAAATTATAAAACATTTAAATTTAAAAGAAGGGGGAAAATAGGCATCTGAAGAAAGGCACTGCAATAGACAGGAAGAGAAGAGAATGATGAATTGACAATAAATATGATTCAGTGGCCAAAAGGACGTTAGGTTGACAGAGATGGATTGCTTGGAAAACTGTCATAAGCACAGAAGTTCCACTGCCTGCTCATTGCAGAGAGAAGCAGACAAGCAAAGCTTGCCAGTAATGCTGCAGCTCTAACATTCTGTTGTGTCCTTTAATGCTCACCCTGGAAAACAAACAGCAAAGTTTAATTCTAGAAAGCATGGAGTCTATTTAAGCAGATTCAGGTTTACTCAAATGTATGATGGATTTCTTAGTTCAGAAGAAAATCTGTGGTGGCTCTATCTATTCTATCTATTTGATGGAAACACTTTCCTTCTACATAAGCATATTCCAAATGGATAAATGGACCAAGTGTGAGTAATGTGGTTTATTTTGTGCATAGTACACACTTTCCCAAGAGAAAATTCTTCTAGAATAAGAGTAGATCTTATTGAAATGGAAATAAAATGTATTTGAGGATTAAAACTATTTATTGTATGAAATACAGTCTGGAATGAGTATGGAGCTACTCGAATGTCAAAAGGAACAACGGACAAAGCAATGAGTTTCAGAGCAAGGAACCTGAGGACAGTGTTGCAAAGAGGTTCAAATATATGAATAAATAAAACCATGCTTAAGTGAACAGTAGATGTGGTATGAACGTTACCTCACAATATTTTGAAACCTCAAAAAGTAAATAACCCAATCGTTTCCAGTATCTCTGCTTAGGATGTAATGCTGATGGCTATCTCCATGGGACGTGCTGACACTTGGCTGAAACCTTGTAAGTAGAGAACTCTTGCTGTGGAGAGCAAATGCTATTTCATCAAAATGAGAAATCAGAAGTCAAATATGGTGTAAGGGAAGTTCTTATCAGCTTTATTAACTTGTAGTCATTTTAACTCTGCCAAAATTCTTAAAACTAGAGACGTGTGATTTTATTTCATAGGTAAAAGAAAAATAGGTGGAATTGCGGCAAGAATTAATTAGCTTCATTTCCATGAGTCGGAGTGGTTACAGAAAACAACAATACAAAATGGTATTCTTTTCTAAATTTAAATTATAGTGTGAATCGTGCCAGATGCTTCATCAAGTACCTAACCCATATCCAACGGCAACAGTCAATCTGGTTAGCGATAGAACATGGGTCTCCAGTGTGTGTGCCCAGCCACGACTGTGTTTGCAGTGGGGAAATGGAAGTGGACACATAGAGAATATGGGGATGAACTAAAGATAAGGAAAGGTGACTTTGAGAATTGGAAAGTCTTAGAGAGCTCGGCTCTTTGAATTCATTTTATTTTGTGTGTATATGTGTGTGTCTACATATGTTTTTGTTATAATCATAGGATTTTTGATACTGATTCTTAAGGTAGGGACTCTTCACTAGTCTTTTGTATTTCACTTGATAATAGCTTGCTTTTCACGAAGCACTGAATCTACTTAAAATTAGCATATTAGATAATCATGCTGTGTTAATTATCCATTGTTGCATACCAAATTACCCTAAAACCTCGCAGCTGAAAACAACAAACATTTATTTTCTCACGGTTTCTGCAGCCAGGAAATCTAGGCACAGCTTGGCTGTGTGCCTTGGACTCAGTCTCTCACGTGGCCTCAATCAGGGGAGGAGCTGTGGCTGCAGACACCCCAGTAAGGGAGGCTCCCAGCTCACTCACACTGCTGGTGGCAGGTCTCCAGTCTGGCTGTTTGTTGGTAGGAAACCTCAGTTCTTTGCCTTGTGGACCTCTGGATAAGGCTACTCAGAACATGGCAGCTTGTTTCCCCCAGAGTGAGGTCAGAGAAAGAGACAGACAGACAGACTGAAGTCAAAGTCTTTTGTAATCTAATCTTGGAGACAACATTAATCACTTTTGTAGTATTATTTGTTAGAAGCAAGTCACTAGGTCCAGTGCACACTCATGGGGGTGACGCTACACAAGGACATGAACAGCAGGAGGTGAGGGTCGCTGCGAGCCATCTCAGAACCTACCCCAGTGGCACTGAGATTTCCTTGGTCACCCCGTGTCATGAATTTCTCCTTGTGCAGCTTTCTACTAGGCTCGAACCTATTGCCAGCTTAAGCCATTGCCTTGTTCAAACTTCCTGCTTCTCTTCTCTGCCCTCTTTTTTCAGCTTCTTCCTAGTCATAGAATTTATGGTTTAAATCACTGGTCATCAAACTGAGAATTCCAAAGAGGTACACAGGTGATTTCTAATCTTCCACTTCCTTATATACTTTCCCAAAATCACTCTGCCTGAGATAGTCCTGGGCCCACAATGGCACTTTTCCTTTTCAAAAGAAAGACAATCCCCGATCCTTTGACTATCCCTTTCGTCGATCCCCAGTACGGCCATAGAGCAACGCTCCTGTGTATAAAAACCTGTGGGACACAAACAAAGGGCAGGTATCCTTTAACGGTTAATCAAGGGACCCTAAAACCTGAGTGCTTCCCCATTTTTTCCTTCCTTGTGTATATTTCTTTTTCAAAAGTGAAGTATAATTTTTACAAATTGGATATTTTGGTCTTTTGAGATATTCTGAATTCAGATATATGGTAGTATATGGTTTTCGATAGAATAACAATATTCCAGAATTTGTCCCCTTATCCTCACCTCCATCATCATCCCTATCATTTTCAAAAAAAAATGCATTTTTTTTCTGAAAGGAAGAGTCCTTGAGAGCAAAAATTACTAACTGCTGAATGTGGCATTTTCAAGTAGTTAAACATAAGCAATTCTTCTCAGCTATTCTAGATGCTCATCTCTGGGATTTGTAATTAGCTGGAAATAAAAACAGCCACAAAAAGCCAAAGTAGACTAGATTAGTGATGCTAATTCTTGACTAAAATATTTCTGGGGCTACAAAAATGATCCAGGTACATTGGATAAATTCCAAAGATAAAAATTGTATGTTATTTCTTTAAGACTTAATGTGTATTAGTTAGAAAGTAATACAAATTGATTTTATCAAATCATATCACGAAACATGTTCCAATCATAGTCAAACTTCATCTTATTTTCTTCTACAAAATGTTTAATATTTTATGCTTTCTTTTAACAAATGTCTTTTAACAAAAATTAAAATTTTTAGCTATTGGGCTCAATATTTTCAGCACATTATATCTTTTCCTTTGATTAAAAACATAGAAATCTACAACATCCAGACAGATCAATAAGGAAACAGCAGACTTGAACAATACTATAGACAAACTGGACCTAATAGACATATACAGGACATTTTACCCAACAGCAACAGAATACACATTCTTCTCAATTGCATAAGGAACTTTCTCCAGGATAGATCACATGTTAGATCACAAAATAAATCTGAACAAAGTTAAGATTTTAAGAAGATTGAAATAATACCAAGTATCTTTAGTGACCACAATGGAGTGAAACTAGAAATCAACAGCAAAAGGAACCCGGAAATCTCACTAACATGTGGAAATTAAACAACACACTCTTGAACAATCATTGGGTCAAAGAAGGTATCAAAAAGGATATTAGAAAATACCCTAAGACAGACAAAAACGAAAACACAGCAGACAAAAGCATATGGAATACAGCAAAAGGAGTAGTAAGTGGGAAGTTTATTGTGATAAGCACCTAAATTAAAAAAAAGAGGAAAGAACTCAAACAACCTAACTTTACATCCCAAGTAACTATAAAAAGAACAAACAAAGCCCAAAGTTATCACAAAGAAGGAAATAACTTAAGATTAGAGCAGAAATAAACAAAACAGAAAATAGAAAAATAATAGAAAAAATCAACAGAACTAAGAGATTTTCAAAAACACAAACAAAATTGACAAGCCATTAGGTGAATTAAAAAAGACAAAAAAACATAAAACACTCAGGGCCAGCCCGGTGTTGTAGTGGTTAAGTTCACGTGCTCCGCTTTGGCAGCCCGCAGTTCAGATCCCACGTGCGGACGTATGCACCACTTGCCAAGCCATGCTGTGGTGGCATCCCATATAAAGTAGAGGAAGATGGGCCTGGATGTTAGCCCAGGGCCAATCTTCCTCAGCAAAAAGAGGAGGATTGGCAATAGATGTTAGCTCAGGGCTAATCTTCCACACATACACACAAAAAAACCCACTCAAAATCAGAAATGAAGGAGACATTACAACTAATACCACAGAAATAAAAAGAATCATAAGTGACTACTATGAACAATTATATGCCAACAAATTAGATATCCTAGAAGAAATGGATAAATTCCTAGAAATATACAACTTACCAAGACAAAATCATGAAGAAATAGAAAGTATATAGAGGACCTATAACTAGTATGGAGATTGATTCAGTTATCAAAAGCATCCCCAAAATGAAAAGCCCTAAACTAGATGGATTCACTGGTGACTTCTTACTGAACAGTTAAGGAACAATTAATACCAATCCTTCTCAAACTCTTCCAAAAAGTTGAAGAGGAAGGAACCCTTCCAAACTCATTTTATGAGGTCAGTATTACCCTGATACCAAAGATAGACTAAAATAGCACAAGAAAAAACTATAGGCCAGTATCCCTGATGAATATAGATGCAAAAATTGATCATACACCACAACCAAGTGGGATTTATCCCTGGAATGCAAAATTGGTTCAACATATGAAAATCAGTTAATGTGAAACACCACCTTAACAGAATGAAGGATAGAATCACATGATCATTTTAATAGATGCAGGAAAAAACATTTGAAGAAATTCAACACCTTTTCATGGTAAGAACTCTCAAATTAGGAATAGAAGGAAATTACTTCAACATAATAAAGTCTGTATATGAAAATTCCACTGCTAACCTCATCTCAATGGTGAAAAGCTGAAAGCTTCTCCTCTAAGATCAGGGATAAGTCAAGGATGTACAGTCTCACGACTTCTATTCAACCTAGGACTCGAAGTCCTAGCCAGAGCAATTAGACAAGAAAAAAATAAAAGGAATCCAAATTGGAAGGGAAGAAGTAAAACTGTCCCTGCTTGTAGACAACATCATCTTATACATAGAAAACCCTAAAGACTCCATAAAAAAAAAAAAAACATTAGAAATAGTAAATAAAGTGAAGTTGCAGGCTACAAAGTCAAAGTCAGTTGTGTTTCTATACAGTAACAACAAACTATCTGAAAGGAAATAAGGAAAACAATCCCATTTACAATAGCACCAAAAAGACTAAAATACTTAGTGATAAACTTAACCAAAGAGATGAAAGATTTACATACTATAAAGCTAAAAATTGGTGAAAGAAATTAAAGATGACACAAACAAATGGAAAGAGATTCTGTGTTCATGGACTGGAAGATTTAATATTTTTAAGATGTACACCACCCAAAGTGATCGATGGATTCGGTGCAATCTTTATCAAAATCCCAATGGCAGTTTTTACAGAAAAACAATTCTATAATTCATAGAGAACCACAAAAGATCACAAATAGCCAAATCAATCTTGAGAAAGAAGAACAAAGCTGCAGGCATCGCACTTCCTGATCTTAACCGATATTACAAAGCTATAGTAATCAAAACAGTATGGTACTGGCATGAAGACAGACATAGAGACCAACAGAACAGAACAGAGAGCCCAGAAATAAACCCAAGCATTTAAGATAGACTGATCTTCAACAAGGATGCCAAGAAGTCACAATAGGGAAAGGGTACTCTTTTCAATAAATGGCATTGAGAAAACTGGATAATCACATGCAGAAGAATGAAATTTGATCTTATATGATACACAAAAATCAACTCAAAATGGATTAGAGACTTAAATGTAAGACCTGAAACTGTAAAAGTCCTAGAAGAAAACATAGGGAAAGTCTTCCAGACTTTGGTCTTGGCAAAGATTTCATGGTTGTGACACCAAAGGCACAGGCGATAAAAACAAAAATAAATAAGTGAGACCATACCAAACTAAAAAACTTCTGCATAGCAAAGGAATTGACAGAGTGAAAAGGCAACCTATTGAATGGTAAGTATTTATTAAAAAATGAGCTAAATTCACAGAGGCAAGGTTTTGATTAAAAGGTATTTGTTATATTAAAAATAAGAGATCACACCCAGTGCCTGTTTCCTCCCTGAATTGTAAGTTTATCAGGGGTAAGTTGCAGTCATCGTGTGGCTCTATTCAGTGCTTAGTATGTCATCTAGCACATATTAAGTATTTAATAAATGTTTAATGATATAAATTTGCATACTTGAATACTGCAGAGTAGAAGAGCATTTTCTTTCTTATCAAAGGTTAAATCAGGACAAAAAACTCCTTATGTTGAATTGTTTTCATATTGCCTCTCATGTGGGAGTCTATGGCCTGAATCAATTTTCCTTTTAAATCAATAAACTTTATATTTTAGAGCTGTTTCAGTTCACGGCAAAATTGAGTGGAATGTACTGAGAATTCTCAGGAATCCCCTGTCCTCACCCCCCCAGTATCAACATCCCCCACCCTGGTGGTACCCTGAATCACTTTTGAACCACCTGAGAATCACTGGCACAGCTGGATTTTGAATCCGTTTCATTGGACCCTACACCCATGTTCATTCCACTGGAACACATTGCCAGTAGTGTAAACAGTGAGAGCAGAAGGAGGGGGAAGGAGAGGATTCACTCACACAGGGTCTAGCCGTGGTGGACCTCTCAGATCTCAACTCCTGTTTCAAAAGGCAGCTCTGGTATAACTTTTTCTATCTGGCTTTACTTATTTCCTGGTAAAAGTTAGTCAGTCATTCTGCGATAATTTTGAATTTTGTGCATATTTCTATTGATATACCTGCCATATTACAGTTAAATCATTTGTTTATTGCTGGGTGTTCTCCTTCATGGGAGAAATCACGTCTTATTTCTCTATCTCTAGTGCATAGCAAAATATCTGGCACATTGAAAGTATTAATATTTATTAACTTGACTTTAATAAGTATTTTCTACGTGTCAGGCGTCTAAATAAGTATGTAATGCACTATAGCTTTTAGTCCTCAGAGCAACCACATATAAACACAATTCAGTCTCGTTTTAGTGATGAGAACACAGAAACAAGGTAATTTAATTGATTTGCACAAGGTCAGAGGTGTCCAGTAAACACTATAAACACTGGATCGGGAGACCACAGATCATCAAAGTGCATGAAATGTGAAAAAATGGAGTCAAAAATATAGAACATCTTAAAATTAGAATGAATAAATTTTTAACTGAATGATCACTAAATTTAACAGCCTTATTAAGTGTTACATTTAGTATTCATAAAAATTTCAGTGCATTTAAAAAGAATTTGTTGTTAGATTTCTCGCTCACACAATGATTACTGAGAAATCATAGCCAATTGTAAAATGAGTTATTCACAGCCCGAGGGATCAAAAACAAATTTATCTTAAAGTTTCAAAATTTTATAGCCAATGTATTTCATATGGCATGTACTCAGAGGTAAATACATTTGATGCGACGTCAAGGGGTGTGTCACAGATGTGAATGCTCAGTGCCCACAGCACTACAATAAGGCGCTGAAGCAAGTGGTAGCACAGGCATTCACATTTTCACTTTTCTACGCTGCCTCCTGGGACGACTGTGTTATTTGGTAATTAATAAGTATTTTGGTAATAAATCAAAACTGTATGGAATTTATTATCAAAAGTTCGTTTTTTCTTACGTAAATACTTACTAACAATGTACACATTTACTTTGGCTGTCCCATTTATAGCAAAGCATTCTTGGTCTTTGAAGTGTGAACACATAAGGCTTGATTATACTTTAAATACTTTTATTGAGAACATTACTTTACATCAATTTTTAATTTCTGTGTTTTTAACATCTAACTTTCTATTTAGGCTTCTATTTAATTATTAAATGCTATGATTAAAATGTCTTTCTATAAGTTGAACCAGTTTGTCTAATAAATATAGCTTTCAATGACTATTAACCTTTATTTGAGTTGCCTGGCAATACAGATTACATTATAGTACTAAAAATAATTTCCTTTTTTTACAGCTTTATTGAGACATATTTCATATGCTATAAAAGTCACCCATTTAAAGTATACAGTTAAGTCGTTTTTAACGTGTTCAGAGTTTTGCAACCATCACCACAATAGAATTTTAGCTAAATAGAAACTCTGTACACATTATTAGTGACTCCCAATCTCACCCTCTCCCCTCCCTCTGATGAGCACTAATCTACTTTCTGTCTCCATGAATTTGCCTATTCTAGATATTTCATGTAAATGGAATCACACAATATCTGGTCTGTTGTGAATGATTTCTTTCACTTACTTTAATATTTTCAAGGTTTATCCATGTTGTAGTTTGTATCACTACTTCATTCTTCTTATTGCTGAGTAATATTCCCTTGCATGGGTAAATACCACGTTTTTTTAATCCTTTCAATAGTCACTGGACACTCAGCTTTTTTCCATATTTGGCTGTTATGACTAATACTGCTATGAACACTTTGCGTATAAGTTTTGGGTGGAAATAGGCTGGCATTTCTCCTTAGTAAATACCTAGGAGTGGAATTGCTGGGTCATATCATAATTCTGTGTCTAAATTTTGAGAACCTGCCAAAGCAGCTGCACCATTTTACATTCCACCAGAAATGTCTGCAGATTCCAATTTCTCCACATCCTCACCAACATTTGCCAGTGTCTTTTTTATTTTAGCCCTCCTAGTGAGTGTGAAGTAGTATCTCACTGTGATTTTGATTTGCATTCCCTTAGTGACTAATGATGTTGAGCATCTTTTCCTGTAATTATTGGCTATGTGTATATCTTCTTTGGAGAAATGTCTATTCAAATTCCTTGCCCTTTTTAAAGTTGGGTTACATGTCTTTTCGTCGTTGAGTTGTAAGAGTTTTTTATATATTCTGGATAACAGTCTCTTATCATATATATGATTTCCAAATATTTTTCCCATACTGTGACTTGTCTTTTCACTCTCTTGATGATGCCCTTTGATGCACGAAAGTTTTTAATTTTAATCATGTCCAATTTGTCTATTATTTCTTTCGTTGCTTATGCTTTTGTCGTATCAGATCTAAGAAGACAATGCTTCATCCAAAGCCATAAATTTACTCCTGTTTTCTTCTAAAAATTTTATAATTTTAGCTCTTCATTTACATCTATTATTCATTTCGAGTTAATATTTGTGTACGATGTAAGGTCGGTTTCCAAATACATTCTTTTGCATCTGGACATCCATTTGTCTCAGCACCGTTTAACGAAACAACTAATCTTTCGCCCATCGAATTGTCTTGGTACTCTTGTCAAATATAAATTGATCATAAGTTGACTGTTTATTTCCAGACTCTCAAATATTTTGCATTAATCTCTATATCTACTCTTTATGCCAGAACCGCACTGTCTTGGTTACTGTAGAGTTATAGTATGTTTTGAAATAAGGAAGTGTAAGCCTTCCAAATTTGTTCTCTTTTGAAAACTGTTTTGACAATTCACTTTTCTTTGCATTTGCATTTGAATTTTAGAATTAGCTTGTCATTCTGCAAAAAAGCCTGTGGGCTTTTGATGAAAATTGTATCTAATCTGTAGATCAATTCGGATAGCATTGCCATCTTAATAGGGTTAAGTCATTGGATGTCTTGCCATTTGTTTAGATCTTCTTCAACTTCTTTCAACAATGTTTGTAGCTTTCAGTGTACCTCTTACATGTATTTGTTAAATTTTTTCCTAGATATTTTATTCTTTTTGCTGCTTTTATAAATGAGATTTTTATTTTTGAATTATTCATTACAGTTGTATATAGAAATTCAACTTTTGAATATTGATCTTGTACCTTGCCCTATTACTGAACTTATATATTAGTTCTAATAGTTTTTTAGTGGATTCCTTAGCATTTTCTATATATATATAGAATTTCTATATATATAGAATTTTCTACATAGAGTTTTCTATATAAGATCATATCATCTGCAAATAGAAATAGTTTTACTTCTTTTCCAATCTGAACGCCTTTTATTTCTTTTTCTTGCCCAATTGTCCTGGCTAGCACCTCCAGTACAATGTTTAATACAAGTAGAGAGTAAGTGTTTGCATCTTGTTCCTGATATCAAGTTGAGGAATTCTTTTCTATTATTAGTTTGCTGAGGTTTTTGTTTTTGTGTTTAATCATGAAAGGGAATTGCCTTTTTATTGCTGAGTTGTATTCCATTGTATAAACATATAATTTGGTTATCTATGCTCCTGTTGATGTACATTTGGGTAGTTTCTAGTTTTTAGTTATTATGAATAAGATTTCTCTAAACATTCTTTGTATGAGTCTTTGTGAACTATATTTTCGTTTCTCTTTGGTAACTATCTAACAATGAAATTACTAGGTCATGGATAGGATAGATGGATGTTTAACTATAAACAAATTGTAAAGCAGTGTTCCAAAGTGACTGTACTATTTTACACTCACACCAGCAATAGATGATCTCCAGCTACTTCAAATCCTCACTAGTATTTGTATTGTCGTTAAACTTTTTGATTTTAGTCACTTTAGTGCATGTGATATGGAATCTCATCATGGCTGTAATTTACATTTCCTTGATAACTAAAGATTTTGAGCACCTTTTCATGTGTTATTAGCCATTTGTATCCACGAAGAGTCTAAGTCTTTGCTATTATGTTTTTTTTTTAATTTTTTAAGTTGAGATATTGACGTACAACATTAGTTTCAGATATACAACATAATTATTGGATATTTGTATATATTGCCAAATCATCACCACATAAAGTCTAGTTAACATCCATCACCATGCATAGTTAATAAAATTTTTTTCTTGTGATGAGAACTTTTAAGATCTACTCTCTTAGTAACTTTCAAATATCCAATGTAGTATTATTAACAGTAGTCACCATGCTGTACATTACATCCTTATGGCTTATTTATTTTATAACTGGAAGTTTGTACCTTTTGACTCCCTTTACCCATTTTGCCCCACATACCCTCCCATTTGGCAACCACCAATCTGTTCTCTGTACAGATGAGCTTGTTTTGTTGCTGCTGTCTTAGATTCCAGATATAAGTGAGATTGTATGGTATTAGTCTTTCACTGTCTGACTTATTTCACTTAGCATAATGCCCTCCAGGTCCATCCATGTTGTCGCAAATGGCAAGGTTTCGTTCTTTTTTATGGCTGAATAATATTCCATTGTGTTTATATATACCACATTTTCTTTATCCATTCATCGGTTGATGGACACTTAGGTTGTTTCCATTTCTTGGCTATTGTAAATAAAACCGCAGTGAACATGGGGACATATATATCTTTTCAAGTTAGTCTTTTCATTTTCTTTGAAAAAATACCTAAAAGTGGAATTCCTGGATTATGTGGTAGTTCTAGTTTTAGTTTTTTGAGAAGACTTCATATTGTATTCTCTAGCAGCTGCACCAATTTACATTCCCACCAACAGTGTACAAGGGTTCTCTTTTCTCTACGTCCTTGCCAACACTTGTTATTTCTTGTCTTTTTGATAAAAGCCATTCTGACAGGTGTGAGGTGATATCGCATTGTGGTTTTGATTTGCATTTCCCTAATGATTAGTCATGTTGACAATCTTTTCATGTACCTGTTGGACATCTATATCTATTCCTTGGAAAAATGTCCTTTTGGATCCTCTGACCATTTAAAAAAATTTTTTTTTTTTTGGTGAAGAAGATTGGCCCTGAGCTAACATCTGTGACAATCTTCCTCTATATTTTTATATGTGGGTTGCTGCCACAGCATAGCTTGATGAGTGGTGTATGTCCACTCCTGGGATTTGAACCTGTGAAACCAGGCAGCTGAAGCAGAGCATGCCAAACTTAACCACTATGCCACCAGGCTGGCCTCCCTCTGCCCATTTTTAACTGGATTATTTGGGTTCTTTTGCTATTGAGTTGTATGTGTTGTTTACATATTTTGGATATTTACCTCGTCAGATATGTGATTTGCAAGTATTTTCTCCCATTCAGTAGGTCGCTTTTTCATTTTGTTGATGATTTCCTTTGCTGTGCAGAAGCTTTTTAGTTTGATAAAACCCCACTTGTTTATTTTTGCTGTTGTTGTTTTGCTTTTTGTGTCAGACCAAAAAAACAAATCATCACCAAGATTGATATCAAGGAGCTTACTGCCTATGTTTACTTCTAGGAGTTTTATGGTATTAGGCCTTACATTCAAGTCTTTAATCCATTTTCAGTTAATTTTTGTGTATAGTGTAAGATAGTGATCCAGTTTCATTCTTTTACATGTAACTGTCCGGTTTCCCAACACCATTTATTGAAGAGACTGTCCTTTCCCCATTGTATATGCTTTGCTCCTTTGTCATAAATTAATTGACCACATATGTGTGGGTTTATTTCTGGGTTCTCAGTTCTACTTTATTGATCCATGTGTTTGATGTTACACCAATACCACACTGTTTTGATGACTGTAATAGAGTTTGAAGTCAGGGAGTGTGATGCCTCCAGTTTTGTTCTTTCATAAGATTGCTTTGGCTATTCGAGGTCTTTTGCAGTTCTGTACAAATTTTAGGCTTGTTTGCTCTGTTTCTGTGAAAAACACCATTGGAATTTTGATAGGGATTGCATTGAATCTGTAGATTGCTTTGAGTAGTATGGATATTTTAACAATATTAATTTTTCCAATGCATGAGCATGAAATATCTTTCCATTTATTCACATATTCTTCAATTTCTTTTATCAATATCTTATAGTTTTCTGTGTACAAGTCTTTCACCTCTTTGGTTAAATTTATTCCTAGGTATTTTGCTCTTTTTGATGCGATTGTAAATGGGATTGTTTTCTTAATTTCTCTTTCTGATATTTTGTTATTAACACGTCGAAACAACAAATTTTTGTGTATTGATTTTGTATCCTGCAATTTTATTGAATTTATTAGTTCTAACAGTTTTTGGTTGAGTTTTTAGGGTTTTCTATATAGGTATCATGTCATCTTCAGACAGTGACAGTTTTACTTCTTCCTTTCCAATTTGGATGTCTTTTATTTTCTTTTCTTGCCTAATTGCTCTGACTAGGACTTCCAATACTGCGTTGAATAAAAGTGGTGATTGTGGGCATCCTTGTCTTGTCCTTGATTTCAGAGGAAAAGCTTTCGGCTTTTTACCATTGAGCAAGATGTTAGCTGTGCACTTGTGATATATGGCCTTTATTATGTTGAGGTGTGTTCCTTCTATACCCACTAGGTTGAAATTTTTTTTATCATAAATGGATGTTGAATTTTGTCAAATGCTTTTTCTGCATCTATTGAGATGATTATATGATTTTTATCTTTCACTTTTTTAATATGGTGTATCACATTGATTAATTTGCACATATTGCACCACCCTTGCATCCAGGAATAAATCCCACTTGACTGGGATATATGATTTTTTAAAATGTGTTGTTGAATCTGGTTTGCTAATATTTTCTTGAGGATTTTTGCATCTATGTTTATTAGGGATATTGGCCTATAATTTTCTTGTCATTGTGCTAATATTTTTTGTGGGTTATTGCATTTATATTCTTACCGGAGATTGATCTATAGGGTTCTTTCCTTGTAATGCATTTGTCTGCTGTTGGTATCAGGGTAATACTGGTCTCATAAAATCAGTTTAGATGTGTTTCCTCCTCTTCTATTTTTCAGGAAAAATTTGGGAAGGATTGGTAATACTTCTTAAATGCTTGGCATAACTCACCCTTGAAGCCATCTGGTCCTGGGCTTCATTTGTTAGAAGTTTTAAAATTGCTAATTCAATCTCTTTGTCTGATATGGGTCTATTCAAATTATCTATTTCTTTTTGTGTCAGTTTTGTTAGCTGGTGTCTTCCTAGGTATTTATTCATTGCATCTAAGTTTTCTTCTTATTTTTATAAGATGTCCTTACTCTCATTCTTGATTTAGTAACTTGAAACTTCTCTTTTTTAGCTTGGTCATTTTGGCTAATTTTTTTTCACTTTTGTTGATCTTTTTGAAGAACCAACTTTTGCTTTTATTTATTTATTCTCTATTGTTTTTCTGTTCTCTATATCATTTATTTCTGTTCTGACCTTATTATTTCCTTTCTTATGCTTCATTGGGGTTTAGTTTGTTCTCCTTTTTCTAGTTTCTTATGACTGAAGTTTAGTTTATTCATTTGAGTTTAAAAATATATATATATATATGCATTTATAGCTGTAAATTTCCCGCTGAAAACTGCTTTAGCCACTCATAAAGTTTGATATGCTGTGTTTTATTTTTATTCATCTGAAAGTATATTCTAATTTCACTTGTTATATTTTTTTCCTTGATTGATTATTTAGAAATGTGCTACCAGATTTTCTTCTATTATTGATTTTATAATTTAATTGCATTGTGGTTGGAGAACATAATTTGTATGATTTCAATGTTTTTAAATTTATTGAGGCTTGTTTTATGGCCTAGCATATGATCTACCCTGGGAAATGTTCCACGTGTTCTTGAGAAGAACGTGCACTCTAATGTTGTTGGGTGGAGCATTCTATAGACATCTCTTAGCGCTAGTTGATTTATAGTGTTGTTCAAGGTTTTTATTAATTTCTTGATTGTTTTTGTAGTTCTATACAATATTAAAAGTGAGGCTTTGAAATGTTTAACTATTACATTGTCTATTTCTCACATCAATTATGTTGGTTTTGCTTTGAATAATTTGCGGCTCTGTTGTTAGGTGCATATATGTTTTTAATAGTATAACTTCCCGATGGATTGACCCTATGATCATTACAAAATGTTCTTCTTTGAATATAACAATTTTTATCTAAATGGCTCTTCTGCCTGATATTAGTGTAGCTACTGCCATTTGCTATTTGTTTTCTGTATGTCCTCTGTCTTTTCTCCCATCTGTTTCTCAATTCCTGCTTTATTTGTGTTTAATAGATATTTTCCAGTGTATCTTTTTAATTTATTTGGTGTTTCTTTTTACGATATTTTTTTTTGTTATTTTCTTCCTCATAGTCTTGGGGAAGATAATTAGCATCTTAAAACCATCTGGTTTAGGGAAGGGCCCAGTGGCATAGCGGTTAAATTCGCGTGCTCCACTTCGGCAGCCTGGGGTTCACAGGTTCAAATCTCAGGAGCGCACCTATGCGCCACTTGTCAGGCCATCCTGTGGAGGCATCCCATATAAAGTAAAGGAAGATGGGCATGGATGTTAGCCCAGTGCCAATCTTCCTCAGCAACAAGAGGAGGACTGGCAATGGATGTTAGCTCAGGGCTAATCTTTCTTACAAAAAAACAAAAACATAAACAACAACAATAGCTAAAAAACAATCTGGTTTCGATTAATACTAACTTATTTTCAATAATGTACAAAAACTTTAATTTCCCCCTCCCTCTTTGTAGTATTTTCATATGAATTGCATCATTACAAGTTATAAATCCATCAAAACAGTTTTATAATTATTGACTTGTGCAGTTATCTTTTAAAATAGAAGGAAAGTGAGAGACAATAAAAAAATAGGTTTGCACTGACTTTCATATTAACTATGTAGTTACTTTTACTGGTACTCTTTATTTCTTTGTATGAGTTTGAATTACCTTCAAATGCTCTTTTATTTCAGCCTGAAGGTCTCCCTTTAGTATTTCTTATAAGATGCTTTCGCTAGCAATAAGTTCTGTTTTTGTTCATCTGGGAGTGTCTTAATATCTGCTTCATTTTTGAAGGAGAGTTTAGCAAATATAGAATTGTTGGTTGATAGTCTTTTCCTTTCAAATCTATGAGCATGTCATCCCACTGTTCTCTTAGTTTAATGGTTTCTGATGAGAAGTCAACTGTTAGTCTTACTGAGGATTCCTTATGTGTGACAAGTTGTTATTCTTTTGCTGCTTTCAAGATTTTTGCTTTTGTCTTTGACTTTCTACAATTTGCCTAAGATGTGTCTAGGTATGGATCTCTTTCAGTTTATTCTACTACATTTCTTGAATGAGCAGACTAATATTTTTCATCAGGTTTATGAAGTCTTTGGCCATTATTTCTTCAAATATTTTTTCTACCCTTTTCTTTTTGTCTTCTCCTTCTGGGACTCTCATTAGGTGTATGTTGGTGCACTTGATGTTGTTCCACATGTCTCTGAGGCTTTGTTCATTTTTCTTTGATTCTGCTCCTCAGACTGGAAATTCTATATTGATCACTGTTAAAGGTCAAAGATTCTTTTTCTGCCAGCTCCAATCTCTTGTTGAGCTCCTCCAGTGAACTTTTCATTTCAGTTATTGTACTTTTAACCCCAGAATTTCTATTTTTTTAAATAAATTACATCACTCTTTATTGATATTGACATTCTCTATTTTCATAAGATGTCATGGTCATACATTCTTTTAATTCTTTAGCCATGGTTTCCTTTATTTTTTTTAAACATAGTTATAATAGCTGATAATAGTCTTTGCCTACTAATTCCAACAACTAGGCTTCCCTCTGGGACATTTTCTCTTGGCTACTTTTTCTCCCCCCATGTATGTGGCATACTTTACTGCTTGTCTGCATGTCTCATAATTTTTTGTTGACAACTGTACATTTTAGAAATGTAATGACTCTGGTATGTAGTTTCTCCCCTCTCTAGCATTTGTTGTTGTTGCTATTTTTCTTTCTTATTGCTGCTTATTGTTTAGCAATCTTTTTGGACTAATTCAGTGGCTTCTGTCTTCCCTGAAGTGTGTGGATAATGAGTTTTCTACTAGCTTTTTGTTTGTTTGGTTGGTTTTAAGTTCTTGTTTTTATTTTTCAGCCTGCTTTCTAGAGGTCACGCTTGTATCAGTATAATTTAGTGGTCTGTCAATGATCAGTCAGGTTTTCTTAAATGCATTGCCTCTATGTTTCCCACTCTTTGCCAAGGGGATCTATGTGAGAAGGTTCGCCTCAGACTACACACATTTTATGAGGCAGCCTGAACTTTCACTTCATGGTTGTATAGGCCTCAACATCAGTCATAGGTGATGTGCCTTCTCCTGTCCCAGGTCTTTCCTGGCCACTTTCAGACACTCCAGGCATCCTTTTAGAAACTCCAGAATATGTCCTGTTGGAGATTTTCAAAGTTCCATAGTCATGTAGTTTTCTAGGATTTCTTTTCAAATTCCTGGCCAGGCTCTTTTTTGCCCCAACTAAAATCACACACAGCCTTAGACAGCTAAGAAGTTGATATTGTTTTGGTAATTCCCTTGGGGTTCGTTTACCCCTCCCCCAACAAAAGAATGGAGGAATGAATGGTATGAATGGAATCTCCATTATTTCCTTAGAACTATCTATGCTACTATTGCTGCCTGTGAAGAGTGGTAATTAATGGTTTACATGTTCCTTTCACATACCTTAAGTTCCTGAGATTCCAACTGTCATTGAAGCAACCAGACACCTAGCTTGCCAGCTACTGTTTCAGTGACTTGATACATGAATGGAGAATAAAATTTCTTCAAGAATATTGAGTATGTATTATATGTTCAACACAGGCCTTGTTTAAGGATACAGAAATTGCATATATATATGCATATATATATATGCATATATATATATATAACTTTTAGAAAACGTCATGTGTTTTTATTGAAAATTTACATTATTTATTAAATATTAAAATATTCCAAATTAGTCTTCATTCATCCAGCTCACAACCTGATAATCAGTAAGGGATAAGTAGGGAATGGGCAGAGTTGGCAGGAAATATCAGGCTTTTAACTCACATTTATTTCTCTTAGGAAGCAGATCCATTAGTTATATTATTCGATATACTTAAAATTCTAAATTTCTATAGTCTTTCTCTAGACTATAAGCTCCAGGAATGTAGAGACTATGTCGGTCATAGTCATTGTCACCAGCGCCCCCCATATGCTCTAGCAGAGTTGGTGCTCAGTGTGTATTTTATTCAGTGAATGAATTCTGTCTTAGAGCTGTCTGTCTTAATCAGGCACCGCAATTTTTCTTTCATTTGAAAGCTGGTAAAACATAGAGTAAATCAGCATAATGTAGAAGACTACTGAAGGCTTCTTCTTAGAATGTTTGTCACAGCTTATTGTGAACATCGTCTTTCTTTTCCATTCCACATTTCACAGTAGTTATTAATCTTTTTTTGGTGTAAAGACCACTTTGAGAATTCAGTGAAATATATGTGGACCCTCTCCACAGAGTGGGAGAAGGAAGAATACATTTCTCTATCTATCCATCCATCTGTACACACAATCTTTTTCATAAAGTTTTTTTGGTGATGGGAGAGGACATTAGTTCAATAACCCATTAAGATGGTGTCAGTCCATTGAGGCTGGTTTTGCTACAGTAATAGAAGTTGTAAAATCATTAAAACAAGCAAGGCTTACCTTTTGTTCACATTTATGCTCAGTGCTTATAAATTAGTCACAGCTCTAGTCCCTGTGCCTTTTCACTTTGGGGTTCGGTATGACGGAGCAGTCTTTTTCTAGGTCCTGCTGCTCATGTGGCAGAGGGTAAATAGCATATGCTTGCAAATGGTGTAGGTCATATCCACTCTCTCGTCATTGGTCAGAGAAAGTCACAAGGGCAAGCCTTATGTTGTTAATGGAGTGGGGAATTTAATTCTCCAGTAGGTAAAGTATACCACGAGGTACACAGCCGAGCCTGATTTTGGGAGTTCTCCCAAAGGGGAGGACCGGCAATAATAGAGGTTACTACAAAGCCTATCCATGGTCCCAGAGTAAGAACTCAAACTATTTCTCCTGTGTGTATTAGTCAGGGCTCTCCAGAGAAACAGAACCAATAGTGTGTGTGTGTGTGTGTGTGTGTGTGTGTGTGTATTTATTTATCTATATTTTCATATGTGTGTGTGTCCATTCCAACCTCAATATGGCTCTCAGATTAGTCCTTTCCTCTTTATTCATCCAATCCATCAGAAACCCTTAGCCCCAGCACTTTTTGTGCCTCTTACCCTGCTTCTCTCTGCAGGAGGAGTCCTCTTTCTAAGATGTGTGTCTAATTTTGCCACTTCCTGGCTAAAATCCTTCACCAACAGAATGTTCTCGTTCCCCATTTATCTTTCTTTCTTGACACTCGTTCTTCTCTGACCCTTTGTGGCTGCACTTCCCTCTAGCTAGATTATTTCAATTCCCTGAATACATCTCCTCTGGGAAAAGGTGGGTCCTCCTTCCTGAATATTTCTTCCTTCTCTGTCCTTTTTGGCCAGTTATCTTCCTCCAACCCTTGAAGACTCAGGTAACATATCTCTTATCCATGGAAGCTTTCTGAGCAACTTCTCACCACTAAGTTAGCATTAGGTAACTTCTCAGTGCTTCGTAGCATTCCATGCCTACTGTGATTGCAGCACTCACTATTTTGTGTTGGGATGGCCTTTGGAAGGGAGCACATGAGCTCAGGAAGCTCTGTATTGTTCATCTCTGTATTTCTTGTTCCTGGTAGAGGGCCTGACACATGATAGGTGCTCAGTAAGTGCGTTCTGAATATCACTATACAGTATCGGGTGGCTGCTCTACTGGGAGGCCGGTATTTTGGGTCAATGAAATCAGGATACAGAGGGAAGTACATGTAATAAGATTCTGTTCATTTTTAGAGTTCCTAAGAAGTACTGGTATCAGGTTGCATTTTAGTCTATTGTTGTGGCTATATTGGACCTTCCTCAAAGGTCCTGCTCTGTAATAAATGCCACACTAATGGGTACTTAAAACAGCATTATAGAATCTGAGATGACTTGCCTCTGGAGAAATAATCTTTAGCCTATGGACAAAGCCATCATAAGCCACAGTTACCCATCAAGGTCAACATAGCATGTTGCCAGCTTAGAGCCTTCCATCCGTTGGCCCAGGCCACAGTAGCTCAAGCTGATTTAATATAAACATGTACAAACCACTAAGATCAAAATGCCTTGCCTACCCACTAAAGTTCAAGGCTCACAAACACATCTCCTGGCCCCACCAAAAGCCTCTCTGCGTGAATATTTTGCCCTCCCCAATTCTGTACCTTTGCTTGGTTTTTAGTGTGGGAATTTTAATTCCCAGCCCCTGAAATTTTGCAGTCATTGGGAATGCACCAAGCAAATTATATCCTCCTCTTCTCTCTAGGTTTATAACAAATTACGACTATTTATAAGTCAAACAGCAGCAAATTGCAGGCCAAAATGCCATCTTTATTAGGATAAACATCGAGTTGAGGATGTAACTTATTGTGAGAGTCAGGTGGATTTCCTAAATCTGAACCCAAGAGTTAAGTCGATTTACCCCTCCCATCACAGGCCATGTGGAACTAGGACAGGCCTCTCCACACGAAGAACTGCCCAGGTAAGACTTGGGTCAAGGGACAGCAAAGGAAAATTCCCATACCCTCTGGGCATCTCACTCCTAAAGAAACTGACAGAGAAGGTGTCTGAGCCCAGCTATGTCACTCCACTTCCCCTCAGGGGTGAGTAAGAGTGGAGAGATGTCAAGGCTGTTACACTAGTTGAGCTTCTTCAATATGGAAGGAGTCAGTAGTAGGGAAGAAGCCTTCTCACCCAACACCAGCACATAATAGGGACTCAAATGACTTTTGTGATTTAATCAAGAAACATATATATTAGGAGGTGCTATTGTTCTGCATCAATATTTTGTTCCTTTTAGTTCTTGTGGTTGCCTGCTGTCCTGGACTATGTACGGATAAGCATATGGTAATTTTGCAGTAGTCAAGACAAGACAGGATGAATCCTTGAGGCTTACCATGAGCACTCCCGGTGGTCACATAAAATGTCTGCTACATTTCTTGTCTGTATTTTAATGCTACCCATGATAACACAAACTGAAAAAGTTTCTAAACCTTGAAACATGGAAAAAGTAATAATGACCTTTTTTAACAACCTTTTTGCATTCTTTATTTTCTACTTCAAAGGAAGTGAAATATCCATAAGGAAAAGTTGACTCAGTTTATTTTCAAACTGTAACCTCCTTTCAGACTTCTAATTTAAAGGCCAGTAATAGATACATAGCTTTGACCTTAACACATTAATGTTGCATTGTAAAAGCAGGGTAATATGGGGCCATGTGATGTTTCTCAGATTTAGAAGCCTGATCACTTAATAATGTCACTGTCCCTATCACTATACAGTATCAGGTGCCTGCTGAACTGGAGGTTGGTATTTTGGGTCAGTGTAACCAAGATACAGAGGGAACTGGTGAGGAAAGCTGACTCTTCAGAAAGCCTTAGAATCTATGATCTACAAATGTGCCAACCGGCAGGTTTTTCTACCCAGGGCTCCCAAGAAAAGTACAGGGGTAGTGGAAAAGAGAGAAGAACCATGCCTCTATTTACCTGTTCATGACGAGGGGCCATTTGCCTGGCAGAGTGGGATAAAAATCTGGGGTTGGACAAAGTGACTCATAAGGTCTTTTTTGGTAGTTAATGGCAAGAGTTAGGATTCCACTGGTCAATTTGAAAAATCACCAAGTACTTGCTCATTTCTTGCTGTGGCCCCAGCAGTGAAGTCTATTTGTCAGTCAGGAGAAAGGGAAACGGAGAGATGAGGAGAGGGTGTGGAAGAGTGATGACACGGACCACATTTGGGGGTGTACATTCTAGCCAGAGAAACAAACCGATGCACACAGTCATTTAAAGAACGTCAAAAGTTTGGTTAGGAAAAGAGGCAGTTTAAGGACGTAAAATACCTTGGTCACATCACTTACCATCCCTGAGACTTTTGTCCTTTGTGTGTCTAAATTTCCTCATTTGTTATCAGGGTATCCTGATAGTACCTATCTGATAGAGGGAAGAGAGGATTATATGAAATAACGCTTATAAGGTGCTTGTGAGGTTGGCTTTAAAAAACACTAAGTGCTAGACTTGTGCCATTAAAGCAATGTGACTGAGTCGTATTTTCTCTGGTTCCTGCAGAAAAGTTCTATTGAGTTAATATTTAATATTATAGTGTTTTATATAGGATTGACATGAGAAACATTTACTTTCCCTGAAACCAGAGTTTGCATTATCCGTTATATGACTCTTCTGTAAACACCTGAATGATAGATCCTTCCAACTCCAAAAGCGAAACGAGAAGAGGTAATGAAAAGAAAATTCACAGAAGAAGAAATGCAAACAGCCAATGAATATAGGAAAACATAAAGATGCTCAACATCATTAATGAAGAAATGAAAACTAACATGCTGGTGAGGCGTTATTTTCATGGGTCCCGTTGTAAAAATGAAAATGTTAATTCTCAGTATAAAATGCAGAAATGGGCTTTCTCATACTGGTGTAGGTGAAAATTGGTTCAAACTTTCTGGAAAGAAACTTGATGATATGTATTAAGTAAGTCTATCCTTAGGAAATAGTTATGGATGTGTGAAAGGATTTCCCTTCAGCATGGCTTTTATTTGCTGTCCCAAAAACATCCTCCCCCCAAAAATCCTGAAAGTACAACAGAAAGTTAATTAAATAAATTATGGTATTGAAATACTATACAGCTATTTTAAGGACTATTTAATGGGGAAATGCTTCCTTGATGCAGTGATGTATGAAAAGAAGTACAAGATTTTATTAAAAGTTTGTACTGAAAAACGACATTCGTAATTACGATTCTAATTATGTAGGAAAATGTTCGTGCTATATCACGGAGTTAAGGAAAAAAACACAGATTACAAAACAATATTAAATTATGATGGTAATTTTATGTGAAGTATATTTCTAGATGATATTGGAACTCTACACATTAGATGTGAACAGTGATTATTTCTGGAAGCTGGGATTATATATGATTTTAATTTCACCATTTATGTTTTCTATATTTACTGATTTTTCTAAAAATCTAAAATTTAGTTTTAATTACACAAATAATAACACACTTATATTCACTGTAATAAAATATTCAAATAATACAGAAGTAGAGAGTAAAAAGTGAAAGTCTGCCTTCCATTGCATTTCCCTCAAATGCTGACGCGCATTAGTTATAGTTTTGGAGTATCTTTCCAGAACCCTTTTCCTGAGCTCTTCTGGATGCAGTGCTCTGCTGAACAAGGGCCTCCTCTGAGAGACTTCCCAGGTCCCCTGGCTATGCCAAAGGAACAGGATCTCCTGGGACTTCCTTTTGACCCTCTTCTCCACTTTACTGACCCTGAGAGCATCTGATATTGTGTTCTTTTCTTCTCTCCTCCTCTCTCAGTCAGAAATGTTTCCACCTCCTTCTTAGGTGGGTATTAACACCTGAATTTTCTTTGCTTTTGGATTTTGAAAATTTTAGGCTCAGCTGGCCAAACCTTGGTTTATAAGGGAATCTTTAGAAGAATGGAATTTATTCTCAGTAAATCTTGGCTTTCAAGACTTTCTCTCTCCTCTCCCAGCTCCCTCTTGTCCCTGTCTGCCTCCTTTCCTTCTTCTTTCTACTACAGACTAAAACTTCCTCATTTATAAGTCCTCTGACTAACACTGAATCCTTCTTTCGTTTTGTATTTTAGCTCAAACAATCCTCAGTCTCTAGCTGAATTGAGAGAACTTGAAAAACAAGGAAGGGAAAAAAGAAGAGCACATTGACATATTTCAAAAAAAGTTCTAATCAAAGTATAGAGTTAAAAAAGGTTATATTGTACATACAGATGTTTTTAGGTCGGGTTTATAGAGGTCAAGTTCATAGACAGTTTTACTATCCAGACACCCTTTTTAAGTGTGCTGTCCACGAGCTTTGTCAAACGCGTACAACGCTGGGTGACGAAGACTGCAACTGAGCTGTAGAACACTTTCAGCACCCCAAACAGTCCGTTCATGTCCCTTTGTGGTCACTGTCTCCCCCAGTCCTCAGCAGCAGGCAGCCATTGATGTGATCTACAGTTTTGCCTTTTCTAGAATGTGATGTAAATTACAGAATGAAATTTTTGGAATCTGGCTTCTTTCACATAGCATAATGCTTTTGAGATTCCTCCACGTTGTGTATCAGTAATTCAGTCTTTCATTACTAGGTAGATTACATCGCATGCATGTACAGTAATTTGTTTATCCACTTACCAGCTGATCATTTAGTTTTTTTTTTTTTTATTTTTTGGCTATTATGAACAAAGCTACTGTAAACATTCACATACAGTTCTTTCTGTGGACATATATTTTCATTTCTTTTAAGTAAATATCTAGGAGTGGGGTTTCTAGGTAGTATAAATGTATGGCTAATCTTAAAATAAATATTAAAATGTTCTCCAAAGTGGTTGTGCCATGTTGCATTACCACCGGCAATGTATGAGAATTCCATTTACTCCACATCTACGACAGCACTTGGTATTGTCAGGGTTTTTTTCTTTTTTTCTTCCTTTTCCTTTTTTTTTTTTTAAATCTTAGCTTTTCTAGTAGGTGTGTAGTAGGATCTCATTGTGGTTTTAGTTTGTATTTCTCTAATTTCTAATGATGTTTAGCATCTTTTTGTGTGCTTATCTGCCATTGGTATCTCTTCTTTGGTGAAGCATCCGTTTAAAGCACTCATCCACTTAAGAAAATTGGGTTGTTTGTTTCTTATTATTAAATTGAAAGAGTTCTTTATGTATTTTGAACACAAGTCTTTCATCACATAGGTATTTTGTGAATATTTTCTTCCAGTCTGTGGTTTGTCTTTTCATTTTCTTAGTAGTATGTTTCAAAGAGAAGTAGTTCTTAATTTTGATGAAGTCCAGTTCATTGATATTTTCTTATACAGCTTGTGCTTTTTGTGTAATAGTTAAGAAATCTTTGCCTAACCCAGGGTCGCAAATAATTTTTTCCTATGTTTTCTTCTAGAAGTTTTATACTTTTACATTTAGGTGTTGATCTATTTTGAGTTAATTTTTGTTTATGGTGTATGCTAAGGTTCATATTTTTGCCCATGGAGAACCAATTGTTCCGGCACCGTTTATTGAAAAGATCATCCTTTCTCCACTGTATTACCTTAGCACCTTTGTGAAGAATCAATTGACCGTATATGTGAAAGTTTACTTCTGGACTCTTTTTTCTGTTCTGTTAATCTACATGCCTTGCCTTATGCCAATACCACGTTCTCCTGACTGTTGTACTTTTATAGGATGTCTTGAAATCAGGTGGTGTGAATACTCTAACTTTGTTTCTCCAAAATGATTTTGGCTATTCTAAGTCTTCTGCTTTTCTACACAAATATAAATAGTCAGTTAGTCAATTTCTACAAAAATGCAGGCTGGAATTTTTATTGGGACTGCATTGAATTGGTAGATAATATCAGGGAGAACTGATATTTTAACAATGTTGAGTTTTCCCATCCATGAGCACACTACATCCATCCATTTACTTAGACCTTTTTTGATTTCCCTCGTCATTGTTTTGATTTTCCTCATCATGACTTTTAGCATTCAAGTCGTGCACATGTTTTGTTAAATTTATCCCTAAGTATTTTATGATTTTTGATGCTATTATAAATAGTAGCTTTATTTATTTATGTATTTTTTGCTTGAGGAAGATTTACCCCGAGCTAACATCTATGCGAATCTTCCTCTACTTTTTTTTGTGTATGTGTGAGGAAGATTAGCCCTGGGCTAACAACCGTGCCCATTTTCCTCTACCTTATATATGGGATGCCTGCCACAGCATGGCTTGATAAGCAGTGCATAGGTCCATGCCTGGGATCTGAACTTGTGAATATTGGGCTGCTGAAGTGGAGTGCACGAACTTAACCACTATGCCACCGGGCCCACCCCAATCTTCCTCTACTTTTTATATGTGGGTGGCTGCCACAGAGTGGCTGATGAGTGGCATAGGTCTGCGCCCAGGATCTGAACCTGCAAACCCTCGCCACCAAAGTGGAACGTGCTGAACTTAACCACTACACCACGGGGCCAGCCCAATGGTAGCTTTGCTTAAAATGTCAATTTTCAGTTTTTCATTGCTAATTTATAGAGACACAATTGACTTTTGTATTCTGACCTTGCATTTTGCAGCTTTGCTAAACTCACTTATAATTCTATTGGGATTTTTGTAAATCTTTGCAATTTTCTTTGTAGACAGTTTTATTTCTTCATTTCCAATCTTCTGTTATTTCATTTTTTTTGCTGTTTCACACTGGCTGAGCCCTCCAGTACAATGTTCAATAAGAGTGGTAAGAGCAGACATCCTTGATATGGATAGTTTCAATCTTTTAAATTATTGTCATTTTAGTGGATGGAAATGGTGTATCATTTTTAAAATCTGCATTTCCCCGCTTACTAGTGAAGTTGAATATCTTTTAATATATTTATTATGTGTGTTTATTTGAGAATTGCCTTCAATATATCCTTTGTAAAATTTTCCTTTGGTTGTTTAGCTTCTCTTATTTGATTTGTATGTATTTCTGAAGTATTCTGGTTATTAATCTTGTGTACGTTGCAACTATTTTCTCCCAGGATGTTGCTCATCTCGATTCAATATGGTGGGCTTTGGGATAAAGAAGTTTTCAATGTTATGGAGTGGAATGTGTCAGGTGTTTTTTCTTTTATGATTTCTGAATTTGTAACTCACTTAGGGCTTTTCCACTCAAAGGTAATACAAATGTTATCTTATAATTTATTTTTATACTTTTATACTTTTATTTTTTAGCATTTAGCTCTTCAATCCATCCAGAATTTCTCTTTCTGCATGGTGTGTGAAAGATGTGCTTTATAGTAGTATAAATGGTTAACCAGTTGTTCCAACACCCATTTAATTGAATAGCATATATTTTCTCCACTGCTTTGAAATGCCATATTTATCCTTTATTAAATGTTCATATATCGATGCGTGTCTTTCTGGATTCTGATTTTTTCCTTTTGGCCTGTTGTTTCAAGTTTTTCCTGTTACTGTATGATTTTTCTTTCTAGCGCCTTTCATATGTGTTGCTGTCTTGTAGAGGGATTCTGCTGTGGCAGACCCTGTGGAGAGGCTCACTCAACATTCAAAGTGAGAAGGCTAACGGCTCCATTGCACAGATTCTCTTGCAGGTGCGGTTCTGTTTGGGATTTAATGTTTAGCAGGCAAAAGTGGAATGCAGGGTTTGAGAGGCTGCTCTTTGCCACTCTGTGGGTGAGCACAGAGGAGAGTGCATTTGGCTTTTCTTCAGCAATTTAGCAGAGGTGCCATTGTCTGGCCACCACTTTGGTGCAGATTGTGACAAATGTGGGGCGTTATGTGGTCAGTAACTTCCTGATTCTGTGAGGAACAGCTGCGCTACTGGTGGCCTAATTCTGTGTAGAGGCTTTGGGAGATGGTCCCCGGAAACTCAGCCTGGGTTCTGCCCAGTGGATCTGGTACAGTACTTAATATCTACAATGATTCTCCTTGTGCTAATTAGATGGGCTCTGTTTTCTGAAAATGAGCCCTGACACCACACATCTAGTTATCCTTTATCAGTTGGGATATGGGGATGGAAGGAAGACTTAATTATTATAATGTGCTCTTTTGTCCTTTTGTCTTTGTACCAATGTATATATTACCTATTCTAATAACAACAATAATAATAAAATCCAAGTCCACCACACATCTGTGAGTGATGCAAATGTTACTGTAGATTTTGCAGAGATGGATTAGGCCAGACTTTGCATACCGCTTGGTAAAACTTAAGAGAAATCCTCTACAAAGACTTCAGTTCTCCTCCCAAAGCTCTTCTCAGCTGTTATTTTCTAAATCTCATTCCCAATTCATTTCCCACAGGCCTCTCTTACCTTCTGAATCCCTCACTTTCCTCCACTCTGCCCACATGGCATTAATTATATTTGGGAATGTAAATTAGTGCAACCACTATGGAAAATAGTACAGAGGCTCCTCAAAAAATTAAAAATAGAACTACCATATGATCCAGCAATATCACTTCTGAGTATTTATTCAAAGAAAATGAAAACCCTATTAGAAAAGATATCTGCGCCCTTATGTTCATTGCAGGGCTATTTACAATAGCCAAGATATGCAAGAAGCCTAAGTGTCCATCCGTAGATGAATGGATAAAGAAGATGTGGTACATATACCCACACATATATATATATGATGGACTATTACTCAGCAGAAAAAAGAATGAAATCTTCCTATTTGTGACAACATGGATGGATCTAGAGGGTATTATGCTAAGCGAAATAAGACAGAGAAAGAAGAATATCATATGATTTCACTTATATGTGGAATCTAAAAAAAAAATAAATGAACAAAACAAAACAGAAACACCAGCACGTGCTGGCTGATGCCCCTGAGGATACTGTCCATCTGGTTCGCTACTGTATCTCTTGCAACTAGAACAATGATGTTTGGCTATAGAAGACGCCCAATAAACATTTTATGAATGAATGAATTTACAAGTTTAGACAGACCAGAAATAGGGTAGATTTCAAATGTCAAAAGATACAGAGAACAAATTGGTGGTTGCCAGAGAGGAGGGGGGCGGGGAGGGCAAAATAAGTGAAGGAGATAAGAGGTACAAACTTCCAGTCATAAAATAAATGTCATGGGGATGTAATGCACAGCATAGGGAATGTAGTCAGCAACATTGTAACAACTTTGTATGATGACAGATGGTAACTAGTCTTATCAGAGTGATCATTTTGTAATGTAAATAAATGTCAAATCACTATGCTGTACCCCTGAAATCAATGCAATATTGTATGTCAACTATACTTCAATTAAAAAATAATTCAGAATAAACAAACTCATAGAGAGATGTTTCCTTTTAAAAATAAACACACAGGTGTGTTCTGTTTTGAGTAGTCTCTGTTTCACAGTAAAAGGTGTAGAATTCTAAGCAGTAGTAGGAGAGTATTCTTCCCAAATTTGCATAGAAAGACTGAGGCCCAGTCGCCTTGCCTTGTGATTAAAGGAAGCCAAGTGATTAGCTTGCTCAGGCTATATCTATGTCAGTTATTAAAATACTGTCTTTACGCTCTAAACCCATCCTTGTTGCTTTGCTTTGTGACCTTGGAGCTGGGACTGCAAAGAGCATTTCTGCTTTGCTAGCTGGCTGTCTTTTAGACTCTGTCAATAGGGGGCGCTAGAGGGAGCCTGGGGGTTGGAGGAGGGAGAAGGACTTCCTTTCTGCTTGCCTTCTGGTTCCTGAGAGCCTCATCCCAGCATGCTGCTTTACCCTGGCAGCAGCTGTTCATTCCCTTAGCAGCAGCTGACTCGAGTTTGCAGTTTTTCTAACACATGTAAAACCAGCTTCATGGTGTGACCCTCAGAGCCCAGCACCTGCTTGCTGATGCCCCTCAGGATATTGTCCACCTGGTTCACTATTGTATCTCCAGCACCTAGAACAATGTTTGGCTATAGAAGGTGCCTAGTAAATATCTTACGAATGAATTAGTTAATACATTTAGACAGACTAGAAATAGGGTAGATTTCAAATGTCAAAAGAGATTCTCTCCTCTGCCCCCTCCAAATCTAGACGCTATCTTAGGCGGTTTGCATTAATCTGACTAAAGTAGACATTAATTGTTCCATTTTTAGATGAGGAAATTGAGGCTCAAAGGCTTAAGTAAATCAAGTAACTTAACCAACTTTACCATTCTTATAAAAAACAGAACTGGGGTTCAAATTCTGGTCCCATCTGAGTCCTACACCTGGGCTCTTTTCCCGCTGCTCTACAATTCTGACAGTTTAAGGACTAACGAGGAGAGTCATTGACAAAGTATATATATTCTGATATTACACATATATACCTTAAGACTGTGTAACTATGAGGAGCAAACATTTATTAGAATGGTACTATTATAACCTTTACATCTCTAATGAAAACTCACAGAAATTGGTGATAAAAGATGCTTTATAGATTGTGAGAATGATCAGCAGGATACATTCTGGGTAGTCTGGAGAGGAGGTTCTATTTCTGGCTCTGAGGCTCATTAGTCCCGTGACCATGGGTGCGCCAGGCTCATTAGCCCCGTGACCTCGGGTGCACCAGGCTCATTAGCCCCGTGACCTTGGGTGTGCCAGGACCTCCCCATGTTTTACTTCTCTCAGCTGCAAGGGGAGGCAGCCAGTCTCTGGGACTTCGGATGCACACACTGTCTAGCCTTGTAATTTGGCAATTCTATGTATGATACAAAAGTGAACTAGCTTATCCCATGCAGACAACAGGAATCATCCAAATGTAAGACAGGTGATAAATAAGTGAAAGCATAGACCCACTATTCTTCCATTAAATGTTTGTATTGCCACACATGAAAATCTATTCTTATAATTTATGATTTGTGCTTTAAGAGGAATTTGCAAAAACATTAAGTAATGTAACATTTTTTTTCTTTGAGTTAGCTAGTTTGAGGCTAAAATGACTTCTTAAGGTCTGTGTTGTTTAGAAACCGTTTATTCTCCACATGGAAAAATTAAGTGGAGGATTCTGTTTCTGGCATCATGGAAGGATCTTTTGAGAGGTTTATCCATTTAGGTGAATGAAATAAGACTTCTTGTTTATTGTCCTTAAATTACTTTTAAAAGAAGCCATTAGAATACTTTAAATTCTCTCCTCTTTGTGGCTGTAATTCAGTTATCATGTGGGAGATGCATTAGAAAGAGTTCTAAAAAATGACTCAATCGATTACAAATAATAGTTGCATCACAAATTAAATTCAATGAAATCTCTGTCCAGTAGTTGAGCATCTGGGGGACCTTTGACATTCTCCTCGATTTAGAGGTCCCTGAAACCTGTGACCCTGTAGTGGACAGGTAATAAGGATGCTGCCTCCCTTCCCCAAGGTGCCACTTCCCTTCCCACCTCCAAGGGAGACCGTGAAGGAGAGAAGGGTGGAATTTCAGTGGAAAGAGCCCTGGCCCCTGCCAGGGACGTGGCAGTCCTGAGTTCTAGTTCTCCCTTGGCCAGGGCTTTGCTGTTACTTTGGGCAAGTGACCATTCTTCTCTGGGCCTCACCTGTAAAAGAAAGTTTGGAGCAAAATATCCCTGAGACCCTTTCTGGGTCTACTAGTCTATGACTTTAGAGCTGAATTTTGGGGATGTTCATGGTCTGTCCAGAGGAGACTGATGAAGGGGGTTGAAGAAACTCCCTCAACAGAGGGCTGTTACGAGTAAGGAAAACTTGACCCTGAACAGACTGAGAGCCTGCCTCAATGGGGTCCTCCCGACGGCTGTGTGGATCCCTAAGTAGGCTTTTCCAGGGGAGTCAGGAGCCGGTTTTGATCCAGGCAGGCTATTTGACTAACTGGCTTGTGCAGCTTGTCCTGGGAGTAGCAGAACAAGAACCAGTTGTCCCAGGAAGAGAAGTACTATTTGTTTGAGCCGTGATATTTATATTTAATAACCCACGACCTACGGGGACAGAGACTGATACAAGAAAATGTTATTCTCCCTTCACAATCCAAAGTGTCACATTCTTCTAGGTCAAAGCTGTGTCTTTCTTTTCCACCTGATTTTAAGGTAGATCATCTCTGATTTAGTAACTTCCAAGAATCCTCTCAAGGAGAGAAAGAGTAAAAAGGACTCTACGCAGAGTTTCTTAGCTGACATATTTTCAAATTACATTTTTATTTGGGTGTTGATATAATAAAACTAAGCCTCCGTTATGGTCCCATTCATTTCAGACTTGTAATCTTCTTGTGTTCTAGTCAGTCATGTTCAAGAGTGTCTGGCCTAGAGGGGCCTTCAGAGGCAATCTAGTCCTTGGCATGCTGATGAACTGGCGCTCTGAAATCAAAGGTCCAGATCTGTAGCATCTGCTGACTTCTGCGGCGGCGTAAACACTCTCGCTGTGGCCAAGTTCAAGGTACTAATGTGACGTCACTGAATCGGAGTTGGGAGGAGAGGGACACAATTGGCTCTCCTGATCTGGTGAGAGCAGGTTTCAGCACATCCCTGAACATTCTCAATTAACAGACATGTGCAGCATGTGGAGATGATGTGATGTGTTAAGGGAGGCTCCTAAAGGACTGAGGTGACTTAAGGAGGGGCAGCTGCTAAGGAGAGCCCTGCAGGGAAATACAGGATGTCAATCAATGGACAGGAAAGCTGCAAGACTGTGCCAGCAGGTATCTGGGCCCAAAGCTGTTAGATATCCTCTTGGGCTAGTAGGGAGACGAATGGAACCAAACTGTCCAGAAATAGATGGCACTATACATAATATATGTACATGTATTTAACATATATATGGTGAACGTGGTGTCCCAATCAGTGGGAAAGGAGGTATATATATTAATTATATATTTTATATGTGTTTATAATACATATTATTTTATTTTATACCTTTACCTACATGTTGATTTATATTCTATATATTTGTGTATAATTATGCAATATTGATTATAATAATTAATATGGCCCATAAGCCCCTGTTGTCTTGAGAACGGACCCCCTACTCTGACTAATTCCAGGTAACCCAGTCCCTTCTCACAAGACTCAGTCTCTCAGGGCTCGTCTTTCCTCTGCTGCCCCTCCACCCTGGCCATCTAGTTCCCCTGGAGGCTCAGGCCTCAGCCCGGGGGCGGCTCTCAGACGCGCGTCCCTCCTGCGGGCTCCACCACGGGGTCCCGGGGTGACTGTCCTCTCTGTCCACAGCCGTGCTCCGGACGTCCCTGTCCTCTCGGCCAAGCGACTCCTCCCAGAGCGGAGCCCCCCCGACTTGTGTCGGCCTCGGGCCGCTGGCCCCGCTTGGGCTGCCCGGGCTGTGGCCCCGCTGCGGCGGTCCCTGCCCCGGCAGCCGGCCTTCGGTCCTCCGTTCCTCTCCCCACGTCTGTCAGGGGCCGACAGGACGCCCCGAATCCCTTCATCAGCCTGTCAGGCCCCTGCGGAGGGGCGAACCATCTCTGGGCTTCCACCTGATGCTCCAGGCTCCTCCCAGTCCAGAGGGGATCCTTGTTCCCACTCTCGCCCTCCTGAGAGCTCCCTTGTGCTTCTGTGCTCTCTGCTGCAGTTTAAACTCCGTGATGGAATCCTCCAGGCCTTCACCTCTGGAGATGTGCAGCTTTGAGAAATCAAACGGGACTTGGTCTGCGAGATTGCTGTTTCTACTTTGGATGTGAAAAGCCTATTTCTGTACTCAAAGCCAAGAATTTGAATATATATATTATATACATATATTTATCATTTTGCCTGCTTATTTGTCTCTTTTGAGACCCTCCCCCTCCATTCCTTGGTGCAACAAGCCAATGTGAGTTTTAGGTGATTATAAAAGAATGAAACTAAAGATCATATAGATGACTATAAATGTCTGATCTTTGGATGGAAAAAATAGTTTTTTCCTAAAATTAAGAGTAATAGAAGAAATTACAAGAAAAAATGCCAAAAGTTTTGATTACATAAAAATTAAAAGTTCTTAATGTTAAGAAAAGCACACAATAATAAAGGAAAAAATAATAGTCTGGGAAGTCCTTTACCCAAATATAAGAGATAAATGATAACCTTTATATGTAAAGAATTCAGACAAGTCAATTAAAAACACTGCGACATCATAAAAATAAATGAGCAGAGCATAGAAGTAAGAGGAGCTACTAATGACTAATAAAATCAGGTATCAAATTATGCAAATTAAAATTAAAAATGAGCATACTCAATTCTGGTTAGAGTGTTCCAAGAAATACATTATCAAATTGCTAAAAGGTGTGAAAATTGATATAATTATTTTTCTGATAGCGAATTGAAACTAGAACCTTTCTGGTAGCAAATAGGAATTCAGACCTTTTGATTTCAGAATTCCACCCCCAGGAATTTAGAAGTGAAAAAAATGGATGGATACAAAGGAAAAATCAAAATAGTTGGTGGGATAATGGTTCATAAATTATGAAACCTTTATTTGCAGGAATATTATATAGCCATTAAAATATTTCTAGGGTTTTAGATGACTTTGCTGTGTAATATAGAAAAGAAGAACCTCGAGTTGGGTGTATGTGGTATAATCTCAACAATTGGTGATGCAGTATCTGACAAAGAAGAGAAGGGGGAAGTGTGCCAACAGTGGTTATTTTAGGAGGGTGGCATTATCATGCTTGTCATTGTCTTCTTTATTATTTTTAATTTTTCAAAATGATCACATATTGCTTTTATAGTTAGAAAAAGAGGTATTCTTAGGATAAGGGCAAGCAATTGCACTTTCTTTTGGGTAGATTTTGAAACAGCTTCTAGAAAGTGCCATTTTCCTTGACAATCCTTTCCGTCAGACTATTTAGTCCCCTATCAGCAAGAGAAGTTTTATGACCTATAAGCATAAAATAATATAAAAGATGAACAGTAATTAAAATTACATGGATGAGAGGATTTCCAAAAACGTTAAAAATGGATGCCATCTGGAAGACAGATGTCTTTGACATTTCCAAAAGAAGTCTCAAATCTTTAGCAAGCTATCAGGTGACGTCAGCTCTTTGTCAAACTGAGCAGCACTGGTACTGTGACCGTGGGCGTGTACACGCAGCGTCTGGCTTTGTTAATCCTCACCGCTCTGGGGCAGGGATAATCACCCTCGTCTCCAGTTCTCTCCTAGACAGCCAGCTCAGGGCTCTCAGGAGGGAGACAGGCGGCTCACATCCAGATCTTGTGAGAAACCCCAGGCTCACGCCATTGCCCCACAATTTCTCTGCAGTCTTCAGGCAACCCAACAGAGTCCCGACAACAAAACAGAAATCTAAAATAAATTTTTGTTACAAGATTTTTTAGATTTGAAGCTCTGTTTTAATTTTTGAGAATGTGAGGCCATCTGGAAGTGGTATCCCATTTTAAAGCAGAGCCAGTGAGTCATGATTTCCTGACCGTATATGCTGTTTACTAGTTTTAATTCTTTCTTCTTCCTAAGATTCTCTCTACCAGGCAGGAGACAGATGGCTGAAACATTGTGACATCCAGGTCTGCTGCACTGCACAACTCCAGGGAGCGCCGTTCACATCATAGTTTATGTGAATGGCACCTTCTGGAACTGTGCAGTGCCCAGCTTGTGCACTGGGATGAATCAGTTTAGGTAGTGTTAGTCCTGAGGATGGTGGCCACCACAGGGGTCTGAATCCTTGCATTCTGAATTTTGCCCCACCTACTATGGCCACAGCACCCTCCCTGGGTCCTAGGTGATATATGTAGCACAGAGGATACTCCAAGAAAACAAATGTTTTGTTATTAGCTAAACTGCAATTCCCTTACCCTAACTCAGTGGTTCTCAACCCTGGGCACACTGGCATTGTCTGGAGACGTTTTTGGTTGTGACAGCTGGGTATCTAGTGCTTTTGGTATTCAGTGGGGAGAGAGTCCAGGGATGCTGCTAGCCATCCCAAAGAGCGTAGGACAGCCCCTCACAACAAAGAATTGCCTGGCTTAAAATGTCGGCCGTGCAGACCCCTAAATGTACTCCCTTCTTGATGACATGGGCTGGTCCATTTGTGAACTTGGAGGATTTTCTTGGCTCTTTCACTCAGGCCTTGAATAGAAGAAGGCTAGGAGGCTCTTTTCCCTAAATTTCCTCTTGGGAATTTTCTATTTCCTCTTAGAAAGAAGCTCTCCTTCCTGAGGAGAGCTTTTCTGAGCCATTTACCCGATGCCATTTCTTTCCTGTGAGGTTTGGTACAGCAAGTGGTGTGAAGTATTTCTTGGGGCAGGAGGGAATGCATTGTTAGAGTGCCTGGGGAACAAGAGGGCACGGGCCCCCAGCACCCCGAGAGTTCTCACCACCTCCGTCCCCGAACCCCTGCAGTGGAGGAGAAGGAGTGCATACCCGGAGGGAATGAAGGGCTGAGCCGGAAGCAGGCCATTGACATTTCTTAGAATTCTCTCATTTTATCTTCAAAATACATCTGAATTTTTTCTACTCTGTAATATACATATTAATTTTTATACAATTTTTAAAAATTATCAGATACCTCATTTTGTTTCTCCAGGTCTTTGAATAAAATTGAAACTCCATAAACATGCACGTGTTTACTGTGGTGCTTTGCTTATATGGCCACACAGACCTTTTCTCCATTGCCCCTCTTCAGAGGGCTCGCCAGAGACCTCCGCTTTCCACATTAGAGAGAGAACACCTGATTGCTTTTGCTTGGGCCAGTGTCAGCAATGCTGAACCGTGCTGTGGTGGCCAGCTGCACCTGAATCAGAAGGAATGGTCCATCATGGCATCCCAGCTTAGGAGGGGGGTGTGAATACACCAGTGGGCACGTCACGAGTGACAAAGGGGTTCTGGATCCCCTTCAGAAGGAGAAGGATGAAGAGAAGACGGCTGTAGTTCTGGAACTCGAGTTACAGCGAGAGTGTGACAGTGTTTCAGCCAGAAAGCCAGGACTGTGTCTTGCCGGGTAAGGTACCAGACTGGTTTCTGCAGAGAATTCCAGGGCAAGATGCCAGGAGGCTGGCCCTTGAAGGGAAGCAGTGGAGAATCTAGAACCTCTAAGCCCCTTAGCTGAGATCCCTGATGTGGAAAAGATGTACAAGTGCCAGAGGTGGTCAGGAAATGAGCTTGGGGTCCCAGGCCGGAGCTAACTGGTCCCCTATAGCACCAGGCTCCCCTCCTGAGGCCAGTCCAGACCCCTCCCCACACAAGGACTGCTCAGCATTGCTGCCGTTCCTCCCCATACCCACCATCTCCAGACCAGTGGGATAGTAGGTTGTGTTAGTCAGTGTCTAACCAGGAAAATACCATCCTCACTGGGTAGCTCAATACAGGGAATTTACTGTGGGGGAGTGGTTATGAAGCTTTTGGAAGAGCTGTGTGGCCAAACAGGAGACAGGAGGGGGCCCAGAGGTTAACAATGGCAGGAAGCTACCACCCTTAGGGCTCAAGTGACAAGTGGAGAAACACCTAAAGCCCAGGAGGCAGGGCTACCTGGTGGGAGCTGGAACCAAGGGGAGGGGTTGCTCTGCAGGACCTGGAGATGAGGCAAATGTCCCCTGGTAGGGACATTGCCCAAAGCAGAGGGAAGGGGAGGAATATCCTGGCTTCTCCCTTCCTTCTGTCCCAACATCTTCCCCACCCCGCCCGCCTGTAACCCCAGGCTCTCAATGGCTGAACCCAGATGGAAGTCAGTAGGCAAGGAAGCCTGAGAGATGCAGTTTGCAGGTGTCAGCATCCTGCAACACAGAACAGAACAGGGGAAGGTGGGGATGGAAGAGAAAGCAAACGGAGAGCTGATCAGCACCCAGGTGAACAGGTCAGTACAGCGGGAAGGTGCTGGGCATGAGTTCCAAGGCCCTATAGTTGTTTAGTTAGTCTATGCATAGACCTCACAAGACCTTGTAGGATTAGCCTTCTGCACTCTGAGTGCCCCTGGACCTTGAATTCCCGAAGGAAGTTGTGGGAATCTGTGGAATCTTAGCCCAGCCGAGGTGGTGAGCACAGATGTGGGTGGTCTGGCCTGAGTACGTGTCTTAAGGAGGAGCAATCTCAGCATCTCCGCTCTGCACACAGGACTCATGACCCAGCGTGTGCATCGCATGGGAGCCAGGAGGCTCAGAGGGGCACTCCGACAAGCTCTAGCCAACAGACGCTCAGTAGGAGGGGCCTGAGGAATGAGTTGACTTCAGTGATTTCCCTGAACCTGAGGAATGGAAGGCAAACTAAAATTGGAAGCTTCTAGGCAGGAGTGAGGGGTGCAGCTTGTGGAAAAGAGGTGCAGCTTGTAGAAAGCGAGGCAATACTGGTGGAGTTACAGCCCTCTGTGCCTTTTAAGGTGTCTTACAGGAGGCCTGCTCCACCAGAAATCAACGACACAAGGAGCCAATTATGAACCTCACGATGGCGTTCCAGGGTCTGGAGTGAGACAGACACAGTTTTGAATCCCGTGACCTGAGCAATGTTATCTAGTCTCCCCTGGACTCAGTCTCTCCTCTGTATAAAATGGGGGTCATTGCAAGACTTCCTAAGATTGATGAAGTGACGCATGTAAAACTCTGTCTCTGTGCTTGGTGTGTGGTAAGCACTCAGTAAACACTGTTGAGTTTTGTCGAGTGCTCACTGCCTGCCAAGCAGTCACGGTTTGTGTTACTTACAGCAACACTGACAACCACAATCACTACTGTGGGAGATGTTAGATGTGTTAGCACGTGGCTATAGAGCAGGACTCTAGAACAGATCCACTCCAATCTCTGTCTTAGGGAGGCTCCTGGATTCCCTCAGGAGGTAAAACAGAGGGGTCAAGTCCTCCCTGACGGCGAGGGCAGAGCAGACAGGACACATCTCTGAGTGTCCGTCTCTCAGGGAGCTACAAAGATGTAAATGGTAAATCCTGGCCTGCAGCAGCCGTGTTTAGGGAGAGCTGTTTCCAACACAGGATGTTGGCCCAGCTGCCACATAAGTGCCCTAACGCCCTGTTGCTGTCCACCTAGACCATGAGCCTCCATCTGGAGGCCAGTGCTGGACATGACTGAGGTTCAATGTTGTGACAGGACCCCACCCAGCAAGGTGGGCAGTCTGGTATATTGCAAGGAGCAGGGAATTTGAAGGTAAAAGATCTGGATTCTAATCCTGGCTGAAATGGGTCTTAGGCTTCATGGGCTCTGAGCCTCAGTTTTCTCAGTTGTAAAATAGTGAAATGTAACTGTACACTATTTAACCAGAGCTTTTGTGAAAGTGTTTTGTAAATGATAAGCATTTCTGCATGTTGATATGTTATTGTGTCATTTTATGACATTACTGCCCACAAGCATGATAGAAAGACTTCTTAATCTATAAAAATATATAAAAATAAAAAATGTACAATAGAGACGAGGGAGATGTTTGTCCAGAAACATCTGGATTCAGCTGAAAAGCTTGTCCCACAGAAAGACGAGTACTGCATAGTATCACTTATGTGTGGAATCTCAAAAGTGGAGCTCACAGAAGCAGAGATTAGAATGGAGACTGTGGGCTGGGGGTGAGGCACATAGGGAAATGTCGGCCAAAGGGCGCACAGGTTGAGTTCCGCAGGATGAAGGAGTTCTGGGCATCTAGTGTCCAGCATGGTGACTACAGTTAACAGTGCTGTATTGTGTGCTTGAAAGGTGCTGAGAGTAGATCTAAAGTGTGCTCACCACACACACACACACACACACACACGCATAAATGGTAACTATGCGAGGTGATGATTGTTTTCATTAGCTTGATTGTGATAATCATTTCACAATGTATATGTATATTAAAATATCACATCGTGCATCTTAAATATATACAATTTTTCTTTGTCAATTATTCCTCAATAAAGCTAGCAATAAAACTTAAAAATGTAAAAAAAGCTTTGCATAGAACACTGGAGTCTATATAATGGCGCTGCTCTCCGCACAGAGCTCTTCCTCCTTGCTGTCTTCTCCGGGGTTATGTCAGGTAAGAAGTAGCTTCAAAAAAAAAAAAAAGAGTAGCTTCCCAATCACAGAACCACAAGCTCTGCACTCTGCCCAGCTCTGCAGACTCTCTAGGACGTCTTTACAGTGACTCTTATGACACTTCTCCCCGTCATTTGGGGGTGAAGCTTCTCAGATCTGCTTCTCAGATCTCCTGATTGCTTGATAGGTCCTTCTTTAGGGACTCAGTTTAGTCTGGCCTCTGATCTAATACAGGTTTAGGAAATCTGAAGCTTATAAGTATTGTGCCAACTTCACACGTACAAACACTCTTTTTCTTTTATTTTAAATCTCTCCTCTGAAAAGGATTCACATCAAGTTTCTAAGAGTGGACAGTCAGTGGCAGTTGCTCGAGTGCTGGAGCATGACTCAAGTCCAGCTTACTCGGCACCTTCCTTCTGCATTTCCAGGTTCCTCCTCCTCTTTCTCTAGACCCATCCAAGCCAACACTGGTGGCCCCGTGTCTTAGGCTTCAAACCTTATAGCTGGAAACATTGGCTTCTGCTTTCCCCTCTTTCCATCCAATTCAATTGGCCACCGAGCCCAATTCCACCTGTGAAATATTTTTCCTAAATAACAATTGTGTTCAAGTCACTCTTCTGAACAAAGAAGATTCAATGCTCTGTACTGCTTCCAGAATAAAGATTAAGCTCCTCACCTGCATTGTAGAATCTCCATGTCTTCGTCCCAGCCTACCTTTGGCCTTATATCTGATGTCCCCATACGTTTATTTTATGCTCCTGGGAAACCAAGTTTATAGAGGTCTTATTACATCTGGTGCTAAACCATGCCAATTTCCACCATTATTTTACTTTAATTTTAAAAAATTATATAGTAACACATGGTGATTTTAGAAAACAGAAAATATAGATGAGCAAAATGAAAAAATAATCTATAATTCAAAGTCTCAGAGATAATTACTGCCAACATTTTGCTGTATTTTCTTTCAGACATTTTTTCCACGCATCTTTATATATATGTAAATTTATGAAACTGACTTTTACTATATATACCACAATCTAATTGTTTCAATAACTAGATCATTGAGGATAACTGCATGCTTATACTTCCATATCTTGGCTGGCTATCAAATGTATGGATGTTTAATTATCTGCTCTCCTATTTTGAGCATTTAGGTTGTTTTCAATTTTTTTCACAATTAAAAAAAATTTCCTACAAACTTTATTGTAGCAAATGTTTTGTGCAAATTCTCAGTTAATTTCTTAGGGTTAATTTCTACAAGTGAAATTGGTTCTTGAATATCTTTAATGTTTTCTTATCATTCCTGTTTTCTAAACCTTAATAATTTTTATTTTTCTTCTTTGGATCCAATTCAACTTCTTTCCATTTTTATTAAAGTTTGAAGATTAAACTCAGAACTGTTAATCTAAGAAAAGGTCAGACCTGAGATAAGGACAAGACAGAGATGACTTTCCGGCTCTGACAGTTCATAATGCTTCCTAACTCCAAGCAGAATTACACGAGCTATTAACATAACACATCTTGCTCTCACAACCGTTTATGTTATGTTCACCCCGTACCCCCTCATTTCTGACTGAATCAGCTCAGTCACTTCCCACAGTGCTGTCGATCCTGTTTAAGTTCTGTTGTTGTGATATATACTTTATAGAAGTTTAGGCTTGCCTGGCTAGCTGCCAGAGGCTGTTTTTTCAAGGGCACTTAGTCTATTATTCAGGTAATCCCCTACTGAACGGCTGTTCATTTTATTCTGTCCTACATAATTGAAAAAACATTTATTGAGCCCTTTGGTGCACGTGGCTCTGTGCTGGGCTCTGGGGCACAGTGATGAAGAGGATAGTCTCTCCCAAGGAGCTCAAGGTCTAGTAGGGGAGGCTGACCTGCAAATACCTCCATTCCTCCACTGTGACCTGTACAGCAACAGAAGCACGTGCAAGGTGGAGGAGAGAAAAACTCCTTATGGAGGGGTCAGGGAATGCTTCCTAGAAGAGGTGAGAGATGAGATGTGTTTTGGAGGATAAACAGGAGTTCCATATGTGGTTGTGCAGTGAGAAGGGTAGAAAAGAGAGAGAGCACTATTTTTAAACACAAAGGAGCCTAAAACAACATGGTGCACTTAGGAAACCCTATGTAGAGTGGTATTAATGGAAAAAATGCTATGTAGAGAGAAACGGTGTGTGATGAGGCTCGAGAGGAGGACCGTGGCCGGATCCTGAATGACCTTGTGCTGTCGTGTGCTTGAACTTGACTCTGGAGGCATTAGTGGCTTGATGAAATTGTTGTGTTAGAAAGATGTGTCAGATAGCAACACAGTGCCTGGGTTTCAAATGAAAAGTAATGGAAACAAGAAGACCAGTTAGGAGGTAATTAAAATTACCCATGAAAGAAATCAACGGAGTTTGGGCCAGAAGAGTGATGATGATAGAATATGACAGAAGCCCAGGGTCCTGGGCTAGGGCAGGGGCCTAGGGGACTTGAATGGGCACAACATTGACAAAAGACTTAAAAATACAGGGCAGAGGGGCCGGCCCCGTGGCGTAGCGGTTGAGTGCTTGCACTCCACTGCTGGCGGCCCGGGTTCGGATCCCGGGCGCGCACTGACACACCGCTTCTCCGGCCATGCTGAGGCCACGTCCCACATACAGCAACTAGAAGGATGTGCAGCTATGACATACAACTATCTACTGGGGCTTTGGGGGAAAAAATAAATGAATAAATAAAATTATAAAAAAAAAAAATACAGGGCAGAGAGGTTGAATGATTCCGGAGAGTTCAGGAGGGAAACCAACATTGAGAGCCGGTCATTCTAAAAGAGGCATCAGGACAAGGTTGAGTAGAGAGCAGAAACCACATGAGATGCAACAGGCTGGGCCCTGGGAACACCAGAGAATGTCCTAGAGTGTAAAGTCATGAATTTTTTAAGCAGAATAAGCAAACGACATCAACAGGGATATCCATAACAGACCAGAAAGTAAAATTTTCCTCCAACCTGAAAATCTGTAAAACATCAGCAAGAGAAGGTCCTTGAGAAAAAAAAGTGCTGACTGATTTCACAGTAATTTTGATCTGGACATGAAAATCTCATTGAGAATAAAACATTCAACTTTCATGGGCAAATCTAATAGGCACTCCCTTCCCCTACCTTACTGCCTTCTTTGTGTTTCTGGCAGGGAGGACCTTTGTACACTCGTCCACGTCCTTTACTGGAGTAAAGAGGCAAAAATACGCCATTTATAGATGCTGAAAAACACTCCTCTAAGTGCTAACATTCCCTCTACTTTTCCACAGGTATCATTCACTTCCTTTGTTTTGGGCTGTGTTCTAGTTATGTGATGCTGTGTAAACAAACCATTTCAAAATTTAGTGGCTTAACAACAACAATGTTTTGCTTATGAATCTTGGGCTTGGCTGGGGCAGCTTGTCTCCCACTCATCTGATGTCAGCTTTGGCAGACTGAAGGCAGAGGCATGGAGTTATCTGACTGCTCCCACTCGCCTGGTGGCTGGGGCTGGGGAGACTCAAGCAGACGGGGTCTGGAATGACTGGCACTCCACAGCATCTCTCACTATTCCTGCGTGATCCCTCCAGGAAGGTGGCTTTAGGGCAGCCAGACTTTGCTCATAGGTTGGTGGAGGGCTCCCAAGGCAAGGAGAGGGAGAGAGGGACAGCGAGAGAGAGTGTGAGTGTGAGAGCGAGCCTGGAGGGAGCTTTTCTAACCTACCCTGGAAGACAGCAAGGATCTTTTGCTGCATTCAGGTTATTCGAAGCCAGTCTCTGAAGCCAGCCCTACTCAGGGGAGGGAAGTTAGACTCCACCTTCTGTGGGAGGAGGGTCAAATAATTTGTTTTAAAACCACTGCAGTCTAAATGGGGCAAGTTTGTAGGAGGGGAGAGGAGCCCGACCTTTGTAGCCATAGTTTGGTTGTAGGCCCTTTGTTTTAGAGATTCTTACAGAGACCTTTGCTTTTTGAAGACTTATCAGTGGCTACGAGTCTTTTATTTACAGCTTTACTGAGGTATAATTGATACACAAAAACTGCACCTTTCTATGTATACCTTTCCTCCACTTGGTGTAACTGACATTTTCACACTACATCCTGATATGCAGCACTAGACCACGAGAACCAGAACATTTCACCACAGCCACGTCTGCCTTCCTAAACATTGGATATTTTCATTTCAAGGAGCTTGGATTGCTTTCCCTACTTCCAATAGAAAACCATGAATTATTTTACACAGATTTCGGTAAAGACAGCCTTGGGAAAACCAATTATAGTGTAGACTGTCATCTTAAAGAGATGTGGACATGTACCTACAGCTGTGACACCATCACCACGATCAAGGTGTTAGCGTGTTCATCACCTTCAGAAGTGCCCCTGTGTCCCTTTGTTTTCTTTTGTGGTAAGAATACTTAACATAATATCTATACTTTAAACAAAATTTTCAGTGCACAGCACCAGATTGTTAACTCTAGGCATGACATTACACAGCAGATCTCTAGAACTTATTTCTCTTGTATGACTGTAATGTTGTACACATTGAATAACTACTCCCCAGTACTAAGGTGAGTACTGAATCTGAGAATGACATTAGAATGTTTTTTTTATTGAGGTCATATTTGTTTATAACATCATATAGATTTCAGTTGTACATCATTCTATTTCAACTTCTGTATACACTTCATCGTGTTAACCAGGAAAAGTCTAGTTTACATCTGTCACCACACACATGTGCCCCTTGATCTCATTCACCCTCCCCCAACTCCCCTTCCCCTCTGGTAACCACCAATCTGTTCTCTGTATCTATGTGTTTGTTGTTTTTTTTTTTCTGTGAGAACGACTAGCCCTGAGCTAACATCTGCCAATCCTCCCCTTTTTCCCCGAGGAAGACTGGCCCTGGGCTAACATTGTGCTCATCCTCCTCTACTTTATGTGGGATGCTGCCACAGCATGGCTTGACGAGCAGTGCGTCGGTGCGTGCCCGGGATCCCAACCTGCGAACCCCGGGCACCGCCGTGGAGCGCGCGCACTTAACCGCTGCGCCACCCAGCCCGCCCCACGTTGTTGTTGTTGTTTATCTTCCACATATGAGTGAAATCATACAATATTTATCTTTCTCCATCTGATTTATTTCGCTTAGCATAAGATCCATCCATTTTGTTACAGATAGCAAGATTTCATCTTTTTATGGCTGAGTAGTAGTCCATTGTATATATATATACATACCACATCTTCTTTATGCATTCATCCATTTGTTGGACACTTAGGTTGTTTCCATGTCTTGGCTATTGTAAATAATACTGCAATGAACATAGGGGTGCATAAATCTTTTTGAATTAATGTTTTTGTATTCTTTGGATAAATATCCAGCAGTGGAATAGCTGGATTCTATTCTATTCTTAATTTTTTGAGGAATCTCCATACTGTTTTCCATAGTGGCTGCACCAGTTTACATTCCCACTAGAAGTGCATGAGGGTTCTCTTTTCTCTACATCCTCTCCAACACTTATTTATTGTTTTTTTGATAACAGCCATTGTGACAGGTGTGAAGTGATATCTCATGCTGGTTTTGATTTGCATTTTCCCAACAATTAGTGATTTTGAACATCTTTTCATGTGGCTGTTGGCTATCTGTATATCTTCTTTGCAAAAATGTCTGGGTTCAGATCCTCTGCCCATTTTTTGATTGGGTTTTTTTTTTGTTGTTGAGTTGTATGGGTTCTTGATATATTTTGGATATTAACCCCTTATCAGATATATGATACACAAATATCATCTCTCAGTTGGTAGGTTGTCTTTTTGTTTTGTTGATGATTTCTCTTGCTGTGCAGAATATTTTTAGTGTGATATAGTCCCATTTGTTTATTTTTTCTTTTATTTCCTTTGCCTGAGGACATGATATTTAAAAAGCTACTGCGAGGACTGATATCAAAGAGTATACTACCTATGTTTTCTTTTAGGAGTTTTATGATTTCAGGTGTTATGTTCAAGTCTTTAATCCATTTTGAGTTAATTTCTGTGTATGGTGTAAGATAGTGGTCTATTTTCATTCTTTTGCATGTGGCTGTCCAGTTTCCCCAGCACCATTTATTGAAGAGACTTTCCCTTTTTCATTGTATGTTTTTGGCTCCTTTGTTGAAAATTAGCTGTCCGTAGATGTGTAGGTTTATTTCTGGGCTCTCAATTCTGTTCCACTGATCTGTGTGTCTGCTTTTGTGCCAGGACCATGCTGTTTTGATTACGATAGCTTTGTAGTACACTTTGAAATCAGGAATGTGATGCCTCTAGATTTGTTCTTTTTTCTCAGGATTGCTTTGGCTATTCAGGGTCTTTTGTTGTTCCGTATAAATTTTAGAATTCTTTGTTCTATTTCCATGAAAAATGTCATTGAGATTTTGATAGGGATTACATTGAATCTGTAGATTGCTTTAGGTAATATGGATATTTTAGTTACGTTAATCTTCAAATCCATCAGCATGGAATATCTTTCCATTTCTTTGTGTCATCTTTGATTTCTTTCAGCAATGTCTTATAGTTTTCAATGTATAGGTCTTTCACCTCCTTGGTTAAAATCATTCCTAGATATTTTATTCTTTTTGTTGCAGTTGTAAATAGGATTATTTTCTTGATTTCTCTTTCTGCTAGTTTGTTGTTAGTGTATAGAAATGCAAGTGATTTTTGTATGTTGGTTTTGTACTGTCAGAGACCTTTTTTGACTCCTCCCAACTCTATTTGTGTTCCACCCAACCTTCTCCAGGTCAGGTCTCCACAACTTCTGATGGACTGAAGCAACCCAGTGTAGTGGGAAAGGCAGGTGTTCAGAGTCAGGAAGACTTGATTAGTAATCTCCTGGTCTCAGGTGTGCTACTGACTTGATGTGACTGCCTTGTGATTCAGACATGCTTCTCCCAGTGAGTGGGGTGGTGAATTTAGACCACAAATAGCATGCTCCTCTCTTTAGTCAAAAAGATTTATGTGTGGAGCAATTAACAAACTTTACTGAGTGCTGCTTCCATGAGAAATGCTCTGCTGGGCTGTGTGGAAGCTACAGAGACTGGTCTGGGAGCAGTAGAGGCTGGTTCTAATCGGCGAGTGGGGGCAGCCTGTGCAGACGGAAGCCAACAGCATTACTGTCCTTACACCTGGGCAAGCAGAGCTCCCCAGGCCATCCACTGCTCTTCCCATAGTCTCAAGGGCTCCTGTGCTTTGAAATATGTTCCTCAAACTTTTCTAAGTGCCTCTCCAGTGCTTAGTTCCAGCCAGGGCCCATAGTGCCATCTGAGCAGGGTGCTCTGAGCCTGGACCAGGTCCAGCATAGGCCCTGGTCTCCCTTTCTCCCCTTCAGGGTGCTCTCTGACTCTCTACACCCCCACCTCCCTGCACATGGGGTTGACCAGATGTCCAGGAGCTTCAGGACTCATGACTGTGGGGTTATTCCAGAGCTCTGTGGCAGGGGCCTGATTCTAGAAGCGCATCCCGGGGAGCAGGTAGCTTCTATTGGCTTACGTGGTGTTTGTCGTACAGGAAGACATGAGATTGGGAAACCAGAATGATGCTGATATGCTGATTCTGAGGCCTGAGAATTTGAATTTCTAACAAGTTTCCAGGTGATGTTAATGCTTCTGGTCAGAGAACCACACTTTGAGAACCACTGAACTAGTGTGAAATTGTATGTCTTGTGAGCAAACCACGTTGTATTCTTTAAATCCTTTGAGAACTTTTGTTCTTACGTCCTGTAGTGTTGGTAAATGCCTAGCTAAACGGCAATGCAGGTTTAAATATTCTCATCCAAATACTAGATACACACAAAGATACTGACTCAGGTATCACCCTGTGAAATGATGTCTGTAAATGCCCTACCTGCCTGACCTGAACTGTTGGTCACTGCTCAGTCAGTGCAATGAGCTTCTCATCATGTGACTCCCATGAATTGGATACATGAGAGGCCATGGATACCTGGCTCAAGACCAGAAAGGCAGATCTGTGGCTCTGGGGCTGCCTGATTCTTACTGTGGCTGAATGCCATAGGGGTGGGTATGCATCTGCCTTCCTTTATACATTTTCCAAATTTTTGGTGAAAATGGGATTTAAAAAAAATTAAAAATCCAATCAAGGTTTGCTGGAGGATGTAGTTCTTCAAAGGAAATGATAATGGATATTTGACAGGGAGCATTGATTTGGGAGTTTGGATTTTAAGGAGAGGGCTGAGTTTGTGGCCAGGGTTTCTGAAGTAACAGAGACTGAGGTCACTCAAAGATAACCAGCAGGTCAAATGATCCCTTAAGTGATTTAGGATTTTGCAAAGATGTCTCCAGTCCCTATGATTGAAAACAGCAGGACATCGTCAACAGTCAACATTTACAAGTAACAGGTGAGCACCGGGTCCACCCCATGATGAGGATTCTGCAGAATGTGCAGGCCCCCTGGGGCTCACAGTACAGTCACCACACACATAAGCCACTAAGGAGCATTGCCTAGCAGGGAGGCCCCGACAGAGGTGCCGACCAGGTGCCACAGAAACCAGAGGAGGGAGGAATGTGTGTGGAAAAGTGGAATGCAGGCAAGATTCCCAAATATTAGCTTAGTTGACCTTCAATTTACTTAAGGAGAGATTATTATTCCTCTTTTAAAGGTGGGCAAACTAGGGCTCAGGGATTTGCTCAAGATCCAGCAGCTAGTATCACAGGACCAGGATTTAAATCATCTACCCACATATGGTGAATATAGAAAGGGATCTTTAGAACAGGTGATCTGTGTCAAGTCACCACTCAACCATCTACTAGCTGTGGTCCGGTTACTTAATCTCTCTCTTAGTTAACTCTTATAGAAAGCAGCGTTGTTTATATAAACCAGGATCATTGTGAGGAAGAGAGAGACAAGAAACACCAGCGCCTAGCGTGGTGTCGGACGCAGCGGAGGCTACCAAGTTTGGCTTCCTTCCCTTCCCTTCTCTCCCAACGGCCCTAAGGAGATAGCTTCACTCGGGCTCGCCAGAAGGCACAGAATAGAGGTTTTCTCTCAAGCAAGTGACTTAACCTACTCAAGCCTCAATTTCCTCATTTATAAAATGGACATAGTAGTGCTACCTACTTTATAGAGTTGTTGTGGCATTTAAATCAGAAAATGTGTCAGGTACTTCACATAATGCATGGCACATGGTTAGTGCTCCATAAATGTAAATATAAATAATAATCATAGAAATGGGAACGTTAAGAATCTAGGGTGTTGGAGTCAGAGAAGCAGTGAGCCCTGTGCCTGCCCCTGGCTCACCCCGGAAAGCTGAGTTGGCCCAGGCTGGAGGCCCCGGAGGAAATAGGGCGGATCGAGTCATCCTATTTTATTTACTGTGCCTGCTATACAGCTCTTGCCAAGAAGATGGCGGGATTTTCTTTCAAATAAAACTGAATTGTGCACAGTCCCCAGAAGACGTTTTCCTCTGCTGCTGAACTGAGCTTCCTGAGGGCTTCTTGCTGGAATGAAGAGAATGAAATGCTTGACTTTTCCATAACAGCCTCTGGTTTAATAATTAGACATTCCAGGAATAACTGCGTTGGCAGAAGTTAGCTCCATTTTATTTTGACAGTGGAAGAGTCTTCTATTTTCTCTTTTCTTCCCATTCCATCAAAATAATGGAAAAAGCTATTTGGAAGCCTGGAGTTTTTGTAGCACAATTCAGTATTTAAGACCATGCTGTGTGCTAATATTTTCCCCAAAGGTCACAGCTAGAAATATTTTATGGTGGAGAGATCATGAAAAAGGCCTACATACCCCGTATATTCCTATATACCCCAGCCAGTACCAACCGGAGAAGTTTTCAGGTTATAGTTGTATTGTAACTCTTCTTCAGATTTCCTTTCTATCTTTGCAATAGGGAGCAGGCACCATGAGGTTAAAAAGACTAGGAGGCTTTGGGGCAGAGAGACCAAGGCGTGGATTCCAGCCCAGCCATTAACTTGTCCCTGGCGAGTTGTGGAAAACCTGGGATCCTCAGTGTCCTCATCTGGAAAATGACATTGAGAAACCCATGTGGCAGGATGGTTTGGAGGACGAGGGAACGTATGTAAAGCCCAAAGAGTGTGGCAAGTAATAAGCTCTGTTTCAATACATATTAGGTCCCTTCCCTCGCCGCCTCCACTGTTTTGTAAGTAGGTGATGGCCAGCAAGTCTCTTAAGCCCTCCTGTTATCTGTGAAGTTAAGAGGCTTTGCCAGCTAACCACACACTAGTGTTGCATGCGGCCCGAAAAATCTATCTGTGATTCTTCCTGTTGTTATCATTCACTCAAGAGCTGCTCCAACACCAGACAAATCAGCTCCAAGGTGAAAGGTGGAATGACCACAGGGGCCTGGGGGCCTGTGTGGCCTCCATGGCAGAATGACCCTGGAGCCGGGCCTGAGGAAATTAGAAGAGCAGAGGGGCCTCAGGGTGGGTAACAGCCTGAACCCTTTGGGGGATGAGAAGAGTCCAGGGAGGTTTAACCCAAACCCTGCGTGGATTTCTAAATGATCAATCCCAGGGCCAAGCTAAGCATTTCTGACATCTCCAGACTGTTATATTACTCAGCACCTTTTTGGTGAAAAGCAGCAGAAACCCAATAAAAACTAGCTGAAATCCAGTAAAAGCCAGCAAAAGCACAAAAGGGATTTTATTGTCTCATGAAAGCAGGCTGTCGTTTTGAATGTTGGCCTTTCAGTTTTCCTTCTGCTTTGATAGACTTGCTCTACCTGAGAGCCAAGTTGGACCTTGGCAGATGTAGGCTTATAATCCAATAGGAAGAGACCCTCCTCCCCACGTCCATATAGCAAATCCTGTGGAAGGGCTCCGATCAGATTTTGTTAGATAATGTGCGCGTTCCTCGGATGAGCACATGGTAGGATGGACATGGCCTACCACAGTGCTCAGAATACAAAGGCCTGGATGATGTGGCCGCCAATATGAGAGCGGCCAGGTGGGTCTTTTGACTTATAGTCCAATGATATCTATGTGGAAGGAGAAGTTGCTGTTTACCAACAAAAAAAGATGTGCCAGGCAAAAACAAACAACCCAAAGAGATGCCCGTGATAGGAGGCCCCACAAGCCGAACTGAATCCCCGTATTGAGCTCAGCCCTCGGTCTGCCCAGAGATGCACTGACCCTTCAGAGACCACTGAGACACAGCAGGGTACCCCTGGGTCTGGCCTCCAGGACCTTGGCCTTCTTTTTTCTCTCGGCAGCTTCCTCTTTTCGGTTTCTGGTTCATGGATCTCACACATCTTTGTCCATCACGTGTTTTCCAGTAGCAATTTTCTCACGCCCGTTATGCTTCCATCCCACCCACCTGAAAAACCCCGACTCTGGGTCAACACACCATCCCATTTCTCCCCGATGCCACCTGACTGCTGAGCTCTCCAGGGGACGGCCACAGGCCTGCACTGATGAGTGCCGCTGTAAGTTCATGGCCTGCGACCTCAGCAGGCCCTATTTCTAGGCAGTTCCGTCATCCGTCCTCCACAGGGCCCATTTCAAACATGCTGGTTATTGGCTGTTCCTCCTGTGGCTAGGTTCTCCACCTGTGTCTTTTCTGTGCCCTGATTGTCTGACCTCTACAGACAACATCTTCGGGCTCTTGCCCTCTGGCTTCCTGTTGGGTTTGGTCAAGGGAGGCAGCAGCAGAGGAATCGGAGGGCAAGAGGACAGAGAGGTTGGCTCACCTATTTCCCTGCTTCCTCCCTGCCTCACCATGGGTCTGGCCAGGGCTGAGTCCCTCTAAGTCCCTGTTGGGCAATTCCCTTGTGTGGCTCTAGCTCGCAAGGGCTCCCTCCCCTCCTCTTGCTCACTGTTGCCAGTTCCTGGGGGCCTCACCTCCCTTGTTTGTTCCCTTAACCCAGGCCACCTCTATTTGAGCCACCCCTTCATTAATTTTCTTTAGTGAGACTCTTTTGAGTGTGCCATCTGTTTCCTGCCAGAAAGTGACTGAGCACATCCATTCTCCTCAAACACATGGCCTCTCCAAGGACTCCTTCATCCCCAGGAGTGAAGTGACCCCTTCATTCTTACCTCAGAGGGAACAGAGGAACCTCCTCACTTTCTTCCCTTAAGCCTAAGCCCTCCTGCGTCTGCCTCCGTCCTCCTCCCACCAATTCTCCTGCTGCCCTAACACACTGTCCAGCCTTGCCTGAGACCAGTTTGTCTCCTGAGCCCTGAACTCCATGACCCCCTCTACCTGGAGACCTGTTCTGTCTGTCGTCTTCTCTCTCTCTAATCTGCACCTGTCCCTCAACCAGGATTCTTCCTTCCTTCCAGCAGTCAAAGTTGCTCAAGGCTTTCCCATCCTTAAAATGACCCCTCAACACCTACTTCTCTTTAGCCACCATCCTATTTCCCTCTTCCCCATCACAGCAATCTTCTGAAAAAGATCATCTGCGTTTCATCCTCTCACCGCCCATTTGCCGAGGACGACACATGGTCTCTCTAGGCCCGGGTGGGCAGCATATCTGTTGAGAGGATCACACCACCCTTTGCTAAATCAGGCTTTCTATCTTTAGTAGGAATTTGGTTATTTCTTTTCTTTCTTGGAATATTATAATTAAGGAAGAAAATGCGTCATGAGTCTGAAAAATTTGTCAAACACTGTTAATGACAGCATTCCACGCTTACTTTTCAGTTACAACTCTGAAAAGACATCCCTTGGACGATTTAAAAGTGGTACCTCAGAGCTTGGTAGAGGGTGCTGTGGTCTGCATGGGGTGGCAGGACGAGGGAGGCACGTTTCAGGCTCTGTGAGGCAGGAAGCAGCATCACGGCCAAGAGAGGAGCTCAAGGCAGGGAGTGAGGCTGAGGGTTTGCGGCAAAGAGCATTCTGTGCTGCTTATGGGAGATTACTTGCCTTAGCTTGAGGGTTACCTCCATCCCCCCTTTACCCCCAGGCCACCTGGGAAAATCTGTAACCCTGCTAGCCAGCATTTATCAGGAGGAATTTTATACAGGAAGCACACATCTTCTTCAGCAGGCATCCAGCTCATGTAAAGAGCACCTGCTCAGTAACGGAAGAGCATGGATTTTGAATCAGACAGGCTTGGGTGAACTTAGGAAAGTTACTAGACCTCTCTAGGTCTCGGTTTCTTCTGTACTACTCACAAATGATGCGTTCTCCACCCTGTTCAACCCCTCCACACACAGTCTCCCGATGTGTGCAGACCAGTGCTTCCCAATCCAATGTACATGTGAATCACCTGGGGGATCTTAGTCACATGCAGGCCCCGATTCAGTAGGCCTGGGGTAATTCTGCATTTCTAATGAGCTCCCAGGTGCCTCCCAGGCTGCTGGTCCTTGTACCACACTTTGAGTTGCAAAACCCTCTCTGTGCATTGATCATATGAGTATGAAAAAAGAAAATGAGTCACCATCCCTTACAGCAACTGAAAGCCCCCCGATGTCCCCTAGCCTTTTCCAACATCCCTTACAGCTCTGAGGTTTAGGGTCAGGGTCTCCTCCTACCCTCTCATTGCTGGTGTGGTCAGACCTGTTGTCCCTCTGGTCCTGTCTCCTGCCCTCTCCTAATTCACGTCCTAGCTAGCCACGGCACCTTAGCCCTGTTAAGGTACCTCAGGTATTTATAGAGGAATCTGTATGTTCCCAGTCTCCCTTCAATTAATCAGCCTGTGCAGACTGTGTCTGAAATTTGGTCCAGACATTGTGGAATAAAGAGCTCCCTGCAGGCATGTCTTAAATTTCACGAGTACTGGGCAATAACAGTATAAATTAGCTTTTAGACTCCGAAAAAAATTGGGCCAAAAAAAATATTGGGCCAAACTCTTCCATGTGCATTTATTACTGTCAAATCAAGCATGTATAAATGCTTTGACACATTTAAAAACCACTCTAGGTATTAAAATGTAAATAACAATGAATGACAAGATGTCATCAATAATGCCTATAATTTTATTGAGCATGTGGTGCTTTATACTCAATATCTGTAACCCTCACAGAAACATTGTAATCTGCATTTCCCTCTCATGCCAATGGGGACCCTGGGTCTCAGAGAGGTTCAGCACCTTTCCCAAGTCACACAGCTCGTAGGCAGCAGAGCCCGGATCACCCAGGATGCGGGATGTAAAAGCCGGCTCAACGCCGTCTGCAGCTCCAGATTGACGGGACCTCTCAGGCTCTCTTTTCATGAGACAACCACTTCCTTAAATAATGTCTTGTTTTACTTTTTCCATTTACTTTCTCAATCCTGTTATTTGTGGATTTTATTAACAAGGCTCCCCTTAACTTGAGACAATGTGATCGTCACACTGGAAAATAGCAATGAGAGCCTGTTTTGAAATATTTAGTTGGTTTAATCTTACACACAATGATATTCTGAGGAAGAGGAGTGGGTGGGAAGTGGAGTCACCTTTTCTACCAGGTAGCGAGGCAGTGTCAGTCTACAAAGGGCGAGAATAATACATCAGAAATGTGGGCCATTATTGACTTTTCATTGTGGGGCCAAAGAAGTATTTGAGTTCATACCGACCCACACACTAAGAGCCTGGTGTGCTATTTTTATTGTGAGTGACTGAATTGGGGTTAGCCTGGAGGATGGGAACCAAGGCAACGGGACTTAAATAGGAACTTGACCAAAACCATCACGGCATCAATAGTCTACCAAGGAGGAGTGGATTTAGATATCAGACGCCCAGAATAGCTTTTATGAACTCGATGTGCCCTCTAAGTCTACTGACTAGTCGTCTCTCCAATTTTAAAGAAGCAAGTTTCAGTAAATTATAGCAATAAAGGGCAGTGGTTGGGACATTTTGGTCTGACGTCCCAAATATTTCCTATAACATCACAAAATGCTATTGACCCTGATTGCCTGACCATCAGGAGAACTCGTCTACCTTAAAAACAAGAAAACAATTACCTCCCATTTTGCACACCCTCTGCTTTTTCTTTTTGGGATCATGCTCAGTACTTCATCTCCTTCAAAGGATAAGAGATGGAGGAAACAGAGGTGATTTCTAAGTCTCTAGATTCTGTAAGAGGTGTTAAAGACTCATATAAGGTACTGTTTTTTCTTGATGTTTCCTTAAAGCCATGATTGCAGGGGTGGCCTGGCCTTCAGCACACATTCCACTGCTGGCCTCGATGTGTCTTCTTTATTTGCCAAACACTTAAATATTTCAGAGACGGTTGCTCTGTGCTTTATAAATAGCAATGTTCTAAAATCCATCAAGAACTGCATTTTCTTTCAATGACGACCATCTAAAAGAAAGGCGTAGCACATTAAAGCAGCGGAAATGCTGTAGAAATGCAAAGTGACTCACTACACAGCGTTAAGTATTTAAAAGGTAGTAAAGAGGACCCACAGTAGTTCATGATCAGCAAGTTAACAGGAAAGCTAGAAGTAGGCAGGTAAAGAAAAAAATCCACAGCTTTAGTGGAGCAAATAGCCAGTGTGCTGTTTATTAACGTCATAAAGTGAGAGTGATAGGAATTGACCTCTTAAGAAATATTCAGCTTGTGGAGAGTTTGTTTCCGGATAGAATCCAGATTATTGGTGGTGGAAAAGACCCTTCTCTGTGTCATTGGATGGTGTTCCTTGCATTGGCGATTGAGGGTCAGGGAAGGGGTATGGATGGTGAAACACAGCATCTGGCTTTGAGTCCCTCAAAGATGTTTCAAGTGGAGCAAGTCACACAACCCCTCTGGGCCTACATTTCCTCATCTAAAAATGGGGAATGAAATGAGAATACATGTGAAAATGACTGAAACCTCTAGCTACATGGGTATTAGTTATTGTGACAAATATTGTTATTCTGACCGGAAGTAGTGGCCCTCACTTGGAAAAGGCTCCGGTTCAAAGTTCTCCATGCTGAGACTTGGAGGTCAGCATCCGCAAGCTCCTCATAGCTCTGCCCATCATGGCCCGTCTAGGCAGCCCTGCCTGTCTGCTGTGTGTGTGTTTCACTAACCTAGGAATGGCCTGATGGTTCTACTAACGGTCCTACTAAGTGCTCCCAAGTTCAGAGGACACAGGGGGACACTGAAACTAATAAAAGTATCGATAGTCTTAGGATGAGGGTTGAAAACAATTTTAAATGTTACACAGCCCTGGGAGTCAGGGATATAAAAACATCACTTATTCCTCAGTGTCCAGCTCACAAAACCATTTCCACTGAGAGCAGAACAAAAATTCTGCCAATTCAAGATAAATAGTCACTTGTGAATGTTAATTCAGTTTCAGATGCAGTCTGTGCCTCCCTTCTCCTTGGGGTGATCTAAGTCTCTAGGGGTCTCACATATTATCTTGACTGTGGCAGAAGTGTCTGGTCTTGGGCCATCCTTACTCCTCATAGGCCTCACTTCAGGGCTCTCATCCTCTTGGGGTGAGACTGCCTTCCCTCCCCTCAGGGCACTTCACGGCCCCTTTGTCTCAGCCCTGGCTCTCACAGCTGCTGGCTTCTCTCTAAATGCCTTTTGATGGGAGGGACCACTGCTTCAGAAACGTTTTGGATGCTGTTCCACATGGTGCCTGGGGTATGTGTAGGATGATTGTGCCTCCTGTTTCGGAGGACATTGCCAGTTTTCGCCTGTTGTTTCTATGTCATTACTATTAGCAGCACTCTCTTCACTCACAAAAGTGTCCCAGTTTCACAATACGTTCTAAGTCCCCTTGGTATGCAGGACCCAGGGAGGTCCCTCTCAGGTCTACCTGGCTTCCCTCAGCGACCACTCCCCTCCCATTCAGACGCCTTCTTGGATGCAGAGTAGATAGGGCCCAGGGGCATCTCAACCCTAATAAAGTCCACTCCAATCCTCTCACTCTGCCTCAAGGTTCTTTTTGGCAAGGAGGGAAGGGAGAGGAGGCAAATAATACTTATGTAATCAAATATCCTTCCCCGCTTCACGTTCTAAGCTTTCTCTCTTACTATTTAAATAGAAATTTCTAGAAATAAAGCAAAACAAAAAGTTTCTTTTTCAGATTCCTGGCCCTGTCATTGGGCTTCAAGAACCTATGTTGGTAGTGAAGGGGAAAGTTCCAGTGGGTAGGATGCTGAAGGTGTGTGTGAAAGGTGGTACCTCAAAAGGTGGTGCAAAGGAGAGGGACTAAGGGCAGGTGAAGGGGGCAGGACTTACACTGAAAGGAGCAGATAGTCCAAGTCAGCAGTGAAGAAGCCATGTGTGAACAATGTACCCTAATTGCTTCAGACACCAGGGAGGAGAAGATCAGTGAGGAAATGCTCCCTTAGGCTAAAGTGGTCAAGGGAGGCCTTCTGACAGCCGGGAATTTCAGTGAGAGAATTGAGAAACAGGTGGAGAGCATGATATGGGAGAAAGGGAAAGGGGTCTGAAAACGTGGTGGCAGGAACTCACAGGCACTTTAGTGGACCGAGAGCAAACCAGGAGTAAAGCAATCTAGTTGAAACATATCCTGTGTGCAGAGAGGCAGCTGGACAGGAAACTGAGACGGTAGACTGGAGACAGATAGTGAGTGGCCTTTAAAATCAAGTTGATGAGTTTCAACACTATCCTCTGATATAAGGGAAACACTGAAGGATTTTGAGCAAGGGAGAGGTATAATTAGAGCAGGCTTCTCTCTCCTTTCCCCTCCCTCCGTTTGTTTGTTTTCTGTTTTAGAGAAATTAATCTGTCAGGTATGTAGACGAGATAAAACTTTGGAATGATTAGAGCGAGAAAGACCAGATACGGATTTTGAACCAGCTATTAAAACTATGATCAATGAGGGAAAATACGCTTTCAGTGAATGAAAAGATAAAAAACTTCATCAGAATAAGTAAAGTATAGAAAATAACCAAATGAATATTCTAGAACTGAATAATACACTATCCGAAATTAAAAAGTTCCTGGATGCACTTATCAGAAAAGAGACGACAAAGTGAGCTTGAGGAGAGATCAACAAAGTTCTCCAACCCAAAGAAGAGAGAAACAAGAATGAAAACAATGAACAGAGCTCAAGGACATGAGAAACAACATCGAAAGATCTAATATATGTGCTGTTAGAGTCCCAGAGCAGAGCAGAGAGACTCTGTGAAACTAATGGCCAAAATTTCCCCCAATTTGGTGAAAGACAGAAACGTACAGATTTAAGAAGCTCAGCAAACCCCAAGCAGTATCAATACAAAGAAAACCTGGGCACATCACAGACCAACTGATCAGAACCAAAGATACGGAGAAAACACTGAAAATATCCAGGAAAACCCAACACCTTGTTGGCAAGGGAAATGACTTGACTGATCACTGACTTCTCATCAGGAAGTATGAGGCCAGAAGACAATGAAACAACATCTTGAAAGCGATGGAGAAAAAAGCCAGAGAAAAGGCCCTTTAAGAAGGATGGTGAAATGAAGGTGTTTTCAGATAAAAGAGAATTTGTTACTAGCAGATCTGTAGGAAATACTCAGGGAAGTTCTTCAGACTATAGAAAATGAAAATGGATGGAAACTTGGATCCTCAGGAAGCAATCAAGAGCATCAAAGTGTGAGTATGAGAGTCGATACAAAAGTGGCCCTCTTATTCTACTCGCTTGCACCCAGCAAACCTCATCTTCCTGCGTCTTCCAGTCTCAGCAAGCGGCTCAGGCCAAAATCCCTGCAGTCATTCTCGACTCTTCTCTTTCTTTCATACTGCTTTCCTGGTACCAATTCGCCAGGAAATTCTGTCCTTTCCACCTTCAGAACACGTACACAGAATCTGACCAATTTTTTTTTTTACCTCCGCTGTTCACCCCCCTGGTCTACGCCACCATCATCTCTCCCAGGTCATTGCAGCAGCCTCCACACTGCCCTCCCTTCTGCTTCGTGTGACCCCTACAGACTGTTCTAGCACAGCAGCTGCATCCTTTACCACATAAACTTGATGGTGTCACTCCTCTGTCACCACCTTCTAAAACTTCCCGTCTCAGAGGTGTCGCTGGATACATCAGTAATACATCATTTTTAAATGAGACATCATTGTGATTTTTATACATTGAGAAGACTTTTAAAGAACTGAATAATTTTACTATAATAAAAAAGTCTTCTGTTTCCATTAACTTATCTATATGAACAAGGCTTCTCAGAATGTGTATCTTTAAAAAAAAGGAAGAGAATAGAATTGATGCTGAACCTTGTTTCATTCTACCAATGAAAAATATTACTCTATGGATACATGACCTCATTCAGAAAAAAAAATCCCAGCCCCATTCATGTCGTTAAGAGATACATTTTCAATAAAATTTTACTTTTTATATTAAGCAATAATTTTTCAAAATTTAGAAAATATAATTTTGTTCAATTATGTCCAATAATAATTGTCACAATAACTCAATCCCTAAGACATTTTATAACACTTAGTGTCTTATGGACATAGAAAATAAAATTTAACAATTTATGTTTACATTTTTGTTGCAGAGAACTATTTCATAGGGACATGTGTAAAATATTTTCAGGCATACAAATATTTTATATCAGAATAAAATTCTGAGTGAGAAATATGTTCTGAGTATAGAATAGCTTGAAGAGCAGCTGTATTACTGGAAAAACACGTTCAGGAAGAAAAAGGAAGAATGTGGAATTTCCAACTGCTGGAGAAGACAGTGTTCATGAATTTTTTAAATGGATGATGATAGATATCAAATAGCTATGGGGTTTAAATTCCATTGGATACATTTAAGATAGGGATGTAACAACTTCATTTTTAAAATAACAAGACTTATAATGCGCTGGACACGGCATCCTTTGCAACTATTTAAATTTATGACAAATGTATATTTAAATATACAATTTAAATAAATATTCAAAATATTTAAGTTGATGCTGAGTTTTTCAAATTTTTATAAGGGAAACGTAAGCAGAAAATTTGAATTCTAGTGTTGCAATAGTATCTAACTTGGAGAATAAATATTAATACCTATTAAATGTTAATATGTGCTAGACAACGTTCTATTTCAAACATATTTTGTTATATGTTTATAATAAGGGTATGTTCTTATATAATAAGAGTAATGTTCTGGTTACTATTTATGCACAAAACTTATTGGTGGTAAGAAAGCCGCCATCATCTTCAGCTCACCGTGTCATGGGTTAGGAATCTGGGAAGGGCTGGGCGGGCCTTCTCACAGGGGCGTCCTCACAGGGGCGTCTCATGCAATTGCAGGCAGATGCTGGCTGGGACTGCAGTCCTTGGAGGGGTCGACTGTGCTGACGCCCACGCTGGCTTGCTCACAGAGATGGGGCAGATGTTGGCTACTGTCTGGGCACTCAGCTGGGCTAATGATCAGAGTACCTACATGTGACTCTCCACCATGGCAATCTCCAGGTAGTCAGACTCCTTACATGGCAGCTGGCTTCCTCCAGAATGAACGTCCCAAGAGTGATGAGTGACAGCTGCACGGCCTTTCTGATGTAGCTGTGGAAGTCATATAGCATCGCTTCCATCCTATTTTACTGATTAAAGCAGTCAGGAGCCCACCCAGCTTCAGGGGAAGGGAAACAGACCACATCTTTCAATGAAACGAGTGTCAAAAAATTTGAGGGCTGTATTTTAAAACTGCCACAAGTAGATAATTATCCCCGTTTTTAGAGATGAGGAAACCAAAGCATAGTGGGGTTAAGTAATTTGTAGAGCAGGTGAGTGACGGAGTTAGGATTCAAACGGAAGCAGTCTGACTCCAGAGCAGAGCTCTTAAACACAGCAGCACTGCCTCCTGAGAGAGGCAAGCCAGGAGGTACGCAGCCCCCTTGGCTGAATAGGCATAGACCCCCCTCCCCAGTTCCACTGCAGAGCCCCCTATTGACACATCCCCAACTATATCAAACTGGGGAGACTGTCCCCAGAGACTACACTTTGGGGAGCCTGTTGCTATGGATACCGTGTTGCCAGAGCCCTTCAATGACTCAAGGGATGGAGGGCAGGAAGAGGAGTTGGAGAGGCTGCAGCCACTGGTGCTAAAAGTCCCTAAGTGCCCCAGCCTCAGGTGGGACAGACTTGGTGCCGGGTAGCAGCTGCCTCCTCGCCCTTGGATGGATGTTCCAGGTGGCTGGTTGCTTGGTTGTCAGGGTTCTAATCCTAGACTACCCTGGATTCTAAGATTAAACAGCTTTCACCTGAGTATGGGAGAGTCCCCGTGGTGTGATCTGCTGTCCCCTCAATCCTTGGCTTTGATTGATTAACAGCCACAGGGGTTAGACATCAACATGCTTTCCAGAAGAGCTAACTCCTTAAGAAGAGCCTCTTCTTTCTCCTTTCTCTCCTGCCATTCCCAGAGACTATAAGACCTCGCTATACCTCTATGATTTTTAATTTACGGTCTTGCCTGGACAGAGAAATTCACAAATCTCCCTGAGTTCTTTACATGCAGCCGACACTGAGGCAGTTGATACAGGAGGGCCGGAGGTTGATTAGGGGATGGGTGGGGCTTGGTGAGTCACCAAACAATTTTGTGGTAGACACCTAAGTGGCACTGATATCATTGTCCCTGAGCTAGGACAGAGGTCAGATTGGTGGGCATGTGTGGGTCGGTCTCATGCATCGTAACCACGAAGGCTATTACCTGCACTTTCTTTCCATCTTCAGAGCTAGTTTTCATGTGCAGTGGGCACACCCCCCACATCCACACCCACGCACACACAGGCTCTTACCGCTTCCTCTCATTCTACTATTTTTTAACTCCAACTTCAACCTCAGTCTCCAATTATATTCCTCATGCTTCCATCCTTTGGAAGTATCAAAAGGGCCAATTACTGAATCACTTATGGTGGGCTTTAGGAATGAGAGAATGTTTGACATGTATGTGTTCGCTGACATTCAAAAAGCCTCCCTTTCCTGAAGGATCATAAAATAAATTGAAAATATTATTTTTAGGTTTACACAAAAGAAATAATCCTTCTTTCGCATTGATGTTGTTAAATTTATTTGAGGAAATTCACTTTAAAACTCTAAAGGGACTCTAATTAAGTGGCTAATGAGCCTCTAGATGTCTTTTTTTATAACTCTAACATGATGATCAAATATAATTTACCAAACCCTAATGATCTAAGGTTCAGAGTCATCATTAAATGAGGCAGAAGTCCATACTTTGCAGAAGAATAGCACTGCAAAACTTCAGCATTACAAAGTTGTTGGGGGTTGTTTTTACAATTTCCGTGCTCTGAGACGTCACAGATAGTGGCCGCCTTAGTTCCTCCTCAGGAAAGTGAGAGATGCCCTTTCCTCCCCAGCCGGGGACGCGGCTCAATTACAGCTTTGCGGCAGGATAAGGTTAAGGGGACGAGGGAGGACAGGCAAGCGGAGGGAGGCAGAAGCAGAGAAATCAATTCAAATTACTTTGATGACAGTGACTTAGAGTCTTCTGTGACAGACAGACACGAACCTCCGCGATGCTGTCAGCCCGGACTGGGGCCGCGGGGAGTCAGATCTCGGAAGAGAACAGCAAGTTAAGGCGACAGTCTGGGCTTTCCGTAGGGAGCAAAGACAGATCTCCCAAGAAAGCCTCAGAAAAGGGGAAAGACGGCAGCCTCGGGCCCTCGGGGCAAACCCAGCTCAGGGCCTGGCAGCTGGCTCTGGCGCGTGAAGCAGAGAAGAACTGGTACCTCAAGCTCTGGGACCTGTCCAGCGAGCACAGCACCGCCTCCAGCACCGGCATGCCTCACAGGTAAGCCGCCGCCCCTCCCTGCGCGCTTCAGGAGACACCACGTGCCAGTGCTCTCCAGAGGGGATGCTTGGTTTCTTTCCCGGTGCTGCTGGAGAGCTTAAGGGTTCTAATTGCCTGAAGGATGATTGACACTTCAGAATGTGTAACCACAAAGATCAGGAACCTGGTGAAAATGGCAAATGGTGCTCCTTGGATTGTTATTCAGAAAAGGCCCCTCGTAAACAGGCAGTAGACACTCAAGAGCTGACAGGAAGAAGGAGTGAGGCCTTAAGATCTGTCTTAAGTAACAATCAGAGGAGGTCACAGATTGCAGGAAAACGGCCCCCTTCCAAAACAACAACAAGACTGCACTTCCCTTGAGAACTTGGGGAGGAGGGAGGGACTCATGTGCTGCCCATCTGACCAGTGCAGCAGTGTAGTGTGAACCAGTTGACTGCGAGTCTAGCCCTGGCAGTGGGGGTGCAGAGCAGACGGCACTGATGGCCAAAACAGCGTCTGGGCCCCTGCCTAAGACAGACAGCGTCAGGAGAAAAAGCCACTTTGTAAAAATGAGGTAAATGTAAAACAAATCTCTGTAGATTTTCTCCCTGTTCTTTCCTTGCCTTGGCCTCAAATAATGCAGAGGAGGAATAATGTCACAAATCTCATTGCTATAAGGAAAACTAGACTCAGTAAAAGTGTCTGGAGTCTTGAAATTTAAGAATGCTTATTCTCTATAATTGCTACAAAAAACCTCTTAGGAATTAAAGATAATTTTGCAAGGAAAATTATTGTGAAAATAAAGCCTAAAATAACTACTTTCATTAAATAGTAATAAAAATCCATTAGAAATGAAAAATGATGCCACTGAATTGGTCAAAGTATGGAAAACTTCTGTAGATACTGTGTGGTAGCTTAGAAATTCTGGAATGCGGTCTGTTTATCAGAGCATCCCAGTATGCTCTGAGCTGCCTCTTTTTATATTTCTAATTCCAAAAAGACACTACATGAAAACTTATTTAGTAATTGAATTACTGATACATATAGACTAAAAACTTGTTGGATTACAAACTTCAAAATGCCTGAACTTCTGTTTTCCCCTTTCCAAGGCGGGGATAAAATAGATATTTCCAAATCTAAGCCACTATTTAACAATCAACATTTAACAGGTAGAACAAAATAAAGCTTCTGGAAATGTTCTGTGAAATACATTTTCTGTTTATGGCCCGAGTGATCTGTTTGAAGCTCCTGTGAGCTGTTATGGCTAAGTTTGGGTTCTGGAGGAAAGACTGTGGAGAATGGTCTCAGTCTAAGGAGGCTTCAATGAGCTTCCCAGTGTTGGGAAGGGAATGCACCTCGTATCTATAAATCTTAAAGCTGTTATTAAAGAGCTCCTGGAAAAAGAGTTGAGTGGTAAAGGAAAGCCTTGATAATGGTTTCCTTCCATGATATATGCTTTCACTTACTCTAGATCAAAAACTTTCCTTAAAGGAGTCTAACGCAGCACCACAAAATTCCTGCTCTGTTACCTGACATTAGAATAACATCAGGTCAAAGGGGAATGTTAATTAAGGTAGCCAGGTTTAGCCAGCAACTTTGGGGGAAGAAAGATCTCCCCTCTTTTCTGCTTTACTCAAACAAAAACAACTTGTCCTGTCATCAGAAGAGATGATGCAGAATTAACGGTTTCCATGCTAATCTGTGAGGCGATGTTATGAGTCATCCCTTTCCAGTAGCCTTCTGTGTCCCTGGTTTAGTGAGTGTGTTAAAGAACAGTGAAAGTCACGTCTCTCTTATGTCATCAAAAATTAAAAATGTCTCCTCCTCCTTTATTTTTGCAACATGATTGTTTCCAGGAGGAAACTAGTGTGTGCAGTTGGAGCTAAGTTCATTTATGAATTAGATTTACTGCAGAGCTCTAGGTGTGCACATTTCAGAAAAAGGAAATTGTTCCTGTCACCAGCTCCTTTCGTTTTTACACCTTTATGTTGGAACTACCTACCTCAGTTACTGAGATTACTGCGCGCCCAGGATCCCAAATGGCGAACCCCGGGCCCCTGCAGCGGAGTGTGTGCACTTAACCGCCTGCGCCACCACGCCGGCCCCTCTCTGGTTATTTTCTTAGGCTCTATTTCTAGAAGTGGAATTAATGGTGACTATTACGTATATAATATTACATGTACATATATAAACACACATACATGTTTATTCTTAATGCGACCGCTGTCTCAGTGTACCTTCCCACGGCAATATTTGAGAGCACCTATCTCATTGCTTTCTCTATATACGCAGTGTTTATATGGAATCTATAGCACTGAGTTATGTAGTTAAACAAATTGTTGGGTAAGTTAATTAACTTTTCTGAGTTTCAGGTTTTTTGACTGCAAAAGAGGACTAATAGCATTATAAAGGCCTGTTGTAAAAATTAAATGAGATAATGTACAAGTGATTTGAATAGAGTAATGTGCTTTGTTTTCAAACTCTCGGAAATAACAGTTGAGATATGACCCCATAGTATGCATTGTTGTGTTTAAGCTTGTGAAGATAATTAAGGATGAGGTGACTCTTAAAATATCTGCAAAAATGTGCACTTCACCTGGCACCTAACAACTGAGGATCCTGTTGTGCTCCTTTATGACAGAGCACCGTGTGTTCTGACAGAGGCACTTTTGGGATTCATACAATCACCATCCTCCTGGGGAAAAGTGACTTGGGGATAGAATATAAAGAGCTTTGAAATACCATCAGTATTAACATTCCAAACCATAGCCGACTGAACCTATTAAATTGAAATGACTGGGGACATTTAGGAGGACAAGTCAACACATGAATGAACATTTAGCTATAGCATTTTCATAGTGATTTCTACCATCTTAATAAACGTTTCTTCTTAACCGGAGCCACATTTCTAATATTTCCTCTTTCTGCTATCAAGACTCCCTGACTTCCTGGAAGTCATTTACTCCTGCCCACTTCCAGAGGATCAGATGTGGTTCTACGTGAGGACAGGCAGCTCTCCAGGGTGAGTTTTGGTAGACTCAGCTCCTGCTAACAGGACAGCAGGTTGGTCCACGAGCTTAGCAACCTCTGGCTGAGTTTACGCAGGAAGATCTGGTTGTTGAGAACCAAGCCTGCGCTCAGGGAACGCGCACTGTTCAGTGTTGATTGAGCATCCTCTTTCTACACCTACCTGTAGGTGACACACAAAGAGGGGTTAGATAAGATCACTGCCCTCAGGTTAAGTACAGACTAGGGGAGATAAGACGTGTACTTAAATAAGAAGTGCTGTACAAAAGAAGGTCATACAGAGCTTGGAGGAGGAGTGCATGCTCCCTGCTGGAGTGATGAGCCCTGGACTTGGAAGATGTGCAGGACTTGAGCAAGAGGAGATGGGGGCTGGGGAAGGCAATCTGTGTGGAGGGAGGAGCGTGAGCAAAGGCGTGGATGTATGAAAGCAGGAATGGAAAGGGAGGGCTGCTTCCATTCATGAGGCTCCTGCAAGCGTCCTGGAAAGCAGGCTGGGGGTGTGGCCAGGAGAATGGGAGGAGAGGGGACCACTTCAGACACATGGGAGTTGGGCAGGGACCAGGCATGGAGGAGAGGCAGAGTGTGTAGCCGACTTGCAAGAAGAGGCAATGGAGGGGGAGAGGATGGTAGTTGAAGTCGGCAGCAGGGTCTGGGGAGAAGTTTGTGGGAGAAAGCAGATCTGTAGATGTTTTGGGGCAGAAGGGAGGAGTTAATGGGTAGAGGAAGTGGGCAACACAAATAGTGAAGCAAAGTCCCCACAGAGGAAGAAGACGGAGTCCAGGGCAGCAAATGCGGGTGCTAGCTTTGGCAAAGGGCAGTGTGGGTGGAGGCGCTGGTGATGAAGAACATGCCTCTGGAGGCCTGTTGTCTGCAGGCTGCATCCCAGCAGCACCACGTCCCAGCTGGGGGCTCTGGGCAGGCCCCTTGCCTGACAGAGGCAGTTGGCTTGGGGGTTAAAGCCATAGACCCTGGAGCCAGGCTGCTGGGTTCAAGCCTTGGCTCTGCCACTGACCAGCCACGTGACTTCGTTTCTTCAGCTATTAAAGGTGAGTAATGAGAGTACCAAAGCCATAGAGTTTTTATGAGGGTCAAATGACTTAATAAGTAAAGCACGTGGACCAGGGCCAGGCACACAGTGTGTTATTCATAGTTCCTGACACAGGGTCCAGGCCCCTCTTATTATCTTGAGATTATTATTGGATCTACCAAAATTAGGGATGCCTCCCCTTTCTAGAGCATACTGACTCTACTCTGATTCTGTAAATGGGTGCAGGAATAACTAGCTCAGAGACTGTTATGAGGATTCCATGGAAGGATGTAAAACATTTGGTGTGGATGGGACGCTCCACCAATCTTGGTCCCCTCCTAGCTTTCCCCTCCTTTAGTGACCTAGAACACGGTGGATAGCATCAGTAAAATGGTATCAGGGCAGAGTATGGAGAGATGGAAATGAGCTTCAATGGAATAACTCTAAATTTTTAAACCAATTTTTTTTTCTTAGAAAATACTATTGATTAGTTTCTTTTCTTATTAAAGAGAAAGCTCTTCCTTTTCTAAAAGATGCTACCTATTTCTTAGAGCAGGCACACTTTCTTTAAGATTATAACTCTTGGAATGTTTATCTAAGAAGTCACATGAAAGTATCTTTCCAGAGATGTTAGAATGTGAGGACATTTTTCTGTAGTTTACTATGATTTTAGACAAACGCTAGAAAAATTGCTTCCTAGCCCGCTGTTCTGTTGTTCTGAGTGTTAGTGCAAATCTTAGACTATCGAATGACTGGGTGAAGAGCGAGAGAGTGAACCTCAACAGGACAGGAGTTAGGTAGCCCGAGAAAGTTGCCAGCATCTGAGCAGCAGTGTCTGGGGTGGGGTGGGGTTGCCATGGTCCCTAATGGTGATGATGGTGCCCTTTGACTGAAGGACCATGAGGCTGTGGCTGCCTTGTGCAGCTGTACCCCCAGGATGGTGAGTTGGAAGTAGACATTCCTGGGCAGGCACACGCACTCCCACGATAGTAGCCAAATACACAGGGGCTTCTTCAGTTTCCATCCCTGTGACTGCTTTTTGGATTATCTTGGGAAAATTGAGGCGGTTTCTCCTTTTATATTCCTGTTAGTTGGGCCATGTTTGTTGTGTTCCCAGTTCCTTATGGACTGTGGACACCTTGAAGGCAGTGTCTATGTCTTGATCCTCTGACTTGCCCACAGGGTTCTTTCCTAACTGGAAGTTAGTGGATTATATAGAGCACAGCACCTCCAGTTCCTCTTCTCCTGAGGTCCTCTGCCTTTGCAGGGAACAGGCTCACGTAATGGCAGGAGCATTGGCTGAGGGGCTTGGAGCATGATTTGAATCCCATTTTGCTCCATAGTAAGGTTTTTAAAATGCTCTAGAACTCAGTGCCTCCTCTGTATAATGAGAAGACTAGACAAGATGTTCTCTTGGGCTCTTTCCAACTCAGAGCCCATGTGGTATAATAATAATATCATAAGCCAGGGCAAAGGGCAGAATTTGAATTGCGCTCACTGACCTTTATAGAGATTGTGCAATTGTGTTACCTCTGCAAGAAACAGGAAACAAGCTGATGCTTTGTTTTGAAGTTGTAAAAGCAGTAAAAAATTCTCTGACTTTTAGAGTGTATTATTTTAGTAATTGGTTGACCATTGTCAGATATGTTTGACTTTTTAAAAAAGTTTTCTTTAATAGAAGGAGACAGAGTCACACAACATCTTCAGTTTGTAATGTCCGTTTATGAAATGTTGTCACCTTCATTATCTCACGTGCCTTCGTGCGACATAAAGCATGAGCTCTTCTCTCCCACTTTCCTTTGGGAGAACATGCCTCATGATGGTGGCCTGCCTGCTCTTGCAGCCTAGACCAGGTCTCCTTGTCCCACATCCAGGGCCCTTTACACGCTTCCAGTGTTTCCCAAACTGTGGCACACTAGCTGTGCCTGAGATGGCTTTGGGGGGCGTGTGGACATTAAATCTCTCAATGGTTTTAAATTTATTTTCATGAATATTAGGAAGAAATGTATAACTTACACCTCAAATCTATGAATTCATGGCTATTATGACAGAGGACAAGGCTAAGTTTAAAAATAAGTGAGTCAATTTATAGGAAAACATTCACTAAATATGAGTAGAGGTGGAACTCAGACCTAACAAAAATCCTGAAGGTGGTACACAAAGGACTGTTTATTTCATCTCCTGCACATTTGTCAAGCCCCTATAAAGCATCAGGCCCTCTGCCCAGGGCTTTCTGTATTCATTTCATTTAATCTGTATGTGGGGAATCAGAATTTGCCACCCCAAAATGTGTCTCTTTGGCTTGATTATTTTTAAGAGCAAAAGACTCAGGAAGAAACTTTGACCTTCCCCCTAACTGCCTAATATAATTTAAGACAGAAGGCCTGTTCCAGGAAGAAGCTATTGCTATGATAACTATCGTATGATACGAACTAGGCGTGGTGGACAGGGAGGAACCTAGAAAGGCCCATTTGATCAAAGTCCTCTCCATGTCCCATTGTCTTTGTAAGTCACAGGAAACACTTGTTTACCAAACACTTGCTGTTCCATCTCCGAGTGAATTGCCTTCCTCCCCTTTGAAGTCCCAAACACTACCCCCAACATCTTCCTTTGCCTTTAGCTGAAGATGATATTTAAGGTGGTGGTATCAGCCATTTTGGTGAGTTACTCAGTTTTCCTGGGTTTACCCCCTGTCTACATGTTATTAAACTTTGTTTGATTTTCTCTTGTTATTCTGTTTCATGTCAATTTAATTCTTAGACCAGCCAGGAGAACGTAGAAGGGTAGAGGAATAGTTCTTTCTTCCCAACACATAGAACAGCCCACGGACTTGTTACAACACACATCCTCCAGTGATGAAGAGTATGGCTCTGCTGATTCACTTTCTATTGTTGATTATTTCTTTCTCCTTTTCCCATTAAGAGGATAAAATATTCCCTAGGCTGCCTCTCTGCTGTATATGCTCAAGTATATTCCAGCTGACTTATTTGAGCCATTGCTGTTTTACTCCCTGTCCAGGGCAGCCTTTCTGTTCTGTCTCTAGATACTGAATATTCTGCTTCTCCTTTGGGGAGGTAACATTGTGCTGTGATTTTAAAATTTAGCCATAGTTATACACCTTTGTTTCATTTTATACAGCTTAATTGTATTGCATACAGCTTAGTTTATTAATTTTTTATATTTGCCCTGCAGCTTATCGTGTGCTTCTGGTCTTAGCCAATGAGAGACAGTGTGCATCTTGCCTTTTCTGTAAGCCTCAGGGGCTACATAAACCTGGGGCAGACTAACATGAGCACTGATGTCAGGCCAGCCTAGGTCTGCATCCTGATTCCGCCATACACTATCTATGTGACCTTGACCTCAGTCTCCTCACTTATAAAATGGGAGTGACAGCATTATACATTCACAGAGTTGGGAGGATTAAACGGGATCATATCTAGAAGTTTTAGCACGGCGGTGAGTGCACAGAAAGGGCCCTTCAGCAAATGCCACCGTTACCGTCCCCTGTGGAGAGCCATCAGCCTTCATCTGTTGTTTTGCCTCCACTCTCCTGTCGCTGGATTCCTTCCACAAGCTCCCTAGCCTGGGAAAGCCCCCAACCCTCCAGAATCGTCTTGACATGCTGCTTCCTCCTCGCTTCACCTAGAACCTCATTCTTCTAAGATTTTCATTTACACCCTCATTTAAAATCCTTTCTGCTTAATGAGATTTTCATTCACACCCTCATTTAAAATCCTTTCTGCGTCACACATCTGTCTGACGCATCCTCCCTCCGTGTGCAGTGGTCTGGGCTGGTCCTTGTCTCTGGACTAGAGGGGCCTGGGTTTGAAATAGCTGGCTAGCTGTGTGAATTTTAGCCAATCATGTCCCCTCTCCGAACTTCAATTTCTCTGTCTAAATGGTGGAAATAAAACATCTATGTTATCTATCTTCTAGGTTTTTAAAGATTAGATACAAGCGTATATGTGAAAACACTCAGTATGTTATAAACCACCATCTACATATTTGCTATGATATTATTTTTATTACCTTCTATCCCGAGACGTTGGCTCTAGTTCAGTCTAGAACGTGGCTTGAGAGCACGGTGACCTCCAATCTGCTTTTCTGGTAAACATAGGGGTAAATGCAGTCACACTGCTTTCCCAGACCCTGCACGGGGTTTCCTGGGTGTGTTGACAAAGACTGTGACATTTGTCTTCTTTCCTGAAAATCAACAACTGCTTATTGAATATTTATTATACACCAGCACTTTCCCTAGATTATTCAATTTAATCCTTTCCAATAAGCCATGAGGTGGCCATTTTTATTACCTCCACTTTACCGGAGGAAGCTGAGGCTTAGAGAAGATGCTGCCCAAGCTTAGACTCAAGTAAGCGACAGAAGCAGTACTTGACCTTGGGTAGTCGGGATGCAACTGTCACCTCTTAATCCCAAAGAACCCTCCCTCCCCTAGTTTGGATTGATTATTGATTGCTACTGAAATGTCACTTAGGTAATTTCACCTTTCACTTTCCCTCACAGTGTAAGGTTCCTTCAGTGGGATGTGGGAGTCACGGCTTCCCCTCCCTGTCTGCGGTCCTTGACTTTTGCCCTGCTCATGTGTAGCCAAGGGCTGGGGGTGTTTGGGGAGCAGCTCTGATGGGGATGAAGTCACGCAGATGGAGAGTGAAGGGCTGTGTAATAGAGTGGACTGTGAATTTCAATATTTCTTCAGGCTTCTCTCCCAAGGAGGTTATTTCCATCAAAAAAGCTGTGTAAGAACAGAGGCCCTGGAGGCCCCCAAGTGGCACCCTCTGTTAGATGAATTTAACTCAATTTCAGCTCTTAGGTTTAAATCAGAGTCTTTGGCCATCTCCCTCTCATACGAGCTCTCAGAGGATACAAACGTTAGACAACAACAGCTGCCCCGGCCTTTCCAATTTTAGCTTGTGGTTGTCACTAGATGGCATGTGCTAATGTCCTGCCAGAAATTTTCACTGTTGTATTCTGTGCTTTTGCTCTGTGGGAGGAGGAAACAGCATAGCTTTGAGGAGCACTTGCTCACGTTTCTCTGGAGATGACAGTTGAAACAATGCTCCTTTTCCCGGCAGCCTTTCTAGCTATATGAAATGTCATCGGTGTCAATTTTACAGTTTTGGAGAAAAATCTCCATTCCAAGGCAAGAGAAATTGGGAGTTTTGTGTGCATTGGTACACATATTGCAACCTAGTGGCAAACAAAAACTTGCCAAATATTTCTTCAGTCACCAGGAAATTAACCTGGGCTCCAGACTAGATATCTGGCTCTGGTTCCCAGTCCGGGAAGGGCTTCTGAATGCTTATTATGGTCAGGCTGTAGGTAAATATCCTCTACAAAATAAAGTCCATCAATTTTATTAAAGGTAACCCTAGCTGCTAAATCCTGCAACCTCGGTGACTTGACATAAAACAGTTTATTTCTTAATCATGTAAGTCCAAGCAGGGGGAGGAGGTCCAATCAGGTGGGAGCCAGGCTGATGAAAGTTTGGTCACCTTCAACTTTTGTTTTCTACGCTGTCTGGTGGCTGAGTATTGACATCGATCGAGCAGACAGCAGAAGAGAGCATGGAGGATCAAGTGGAGGGTACTTCATAGGCCAGGCATGTAAGTGGCACCAATGGGCAGAAGTGACTTTGGCTGGAACACAGTCACATGACCATACTGAACTGCAAGGGAGGCTGGGAACTGCAGTCCAAATGTGTGCCTAGGAAGAGAGAGAAATAGGTATGGGAAAGAGCTGGCCAGTCTCTGCCGCAGAGCCTTGGTCAGAGCAGAGTGAAGGAGGTGCTGAGGTAGAGTTTGGCTGTTTCCTATAACAGGGAGAGGCCAAGGCACCACTTAACCATCAACGTTATTCTCCTCATTCAAAGCCCAGCCTTAGCCACATGGTGGGTACGTCTCTTTTGGCTTCTCTACTTGGAACTCACTTCCCTGTTTCTCTGAGAAGGCTGTGGCCCTTCAGAAACCTGTAGATGGTGATCTGATATCAGCTTGGCAGGGACTTGGAACACAGCCTTCCTTATGTCAACCCATGAGTGCTCAGCTCTCATTTTGAACCTCGCGGAGTTTTCCTGTTGCCCTAAGGATCACTATGGATGGATGAGCCTGAACCTCTCTGCAGCTCGTGTTTCACTCCTCCTTCGTCCAAGTGTGAGATGGAGCTGCCGCAGTGCAGCAGGTCAGCCCTTCCCAGGGGAGCAGCCACAGGCTCTGGCACCACAGACACGGGCTGACATCGCATGAGGCAGGATCAGACACGTGGAAACAAAGGTCAGAGAGCCCTTGTTGAGAGCCAAGAGAGCTTGCTAATTCACTCTGTTATTTCAGAACCGGCCAGGTGTGCTGTGTGGTTTTTTTTTTTTTTTTTTTTGAGGACGATCAGGCCTGAGCTAACATCTGTTGCCAATCCTCCTCTTTTTTGCTGAGGAAGACTGGCGCTGGGCTAACATCCCTGCTCCTCTTCCTCTACATTATATAGGATGCTGCCACAGCATGGCTTGACAAGTGCAAGTAGAACCTGTGAACCCTGGGCTGCCAAAGTGGAGTGCGTGCACTTAACAACTATGCCACCGGGCCAGCCCCCAGGTGTGTGTTTTTAAAGAGTTTCTATGACAGTATGTTCATTCAAACAATGTAATTATGTTTTTCTATGCTGTGCCTACAGGATTCTTGAAAACAGATAAGCCAGTCACTCTGTTCCCAGCCGCAGGATACAGCATGGTTTTGAATGTAACATCATTAAATAAAACTGCATATCATCAATGATGTTCTGGCATTCCTTCTCTGGCTCATTATCCTCACACAAGATACATGCAGGTTTTTATGTGGAATGGTGAGGAATTTGGGGAAAAACTGGTTAAGAAAATTTGGGTTTATATTCAAGAGACCTTTTTTATTATAAATATCTCCCATTTGACATCGTTCACTTAAAAATAATCAGAACCCAGAGTGCATTTTGTAGCTGAATCTTCATATTTAATTTGATTACAGCAATGAACATTAAGTATAAAACAAGCTGTCCAAAAGGGCTGTTGAATTATTTGATTACCTCTGGGACTAAGGAGGGGAGAGCACAAACAGTTGCACAAGCGGATGAATGCGTTAGAAAGATCAGCTCTTTCTGTTTCCAAGCTTAGTAATTTGAATGATGTGACTATCTAAAACACCAGTTGCTTGTTGAACAAAATATTAAATGCTTAAATCTGTTTATAATATTTTAGGTTCCAGATGGTCATTCATCCAAAAGAAATGGCAAAGAAGCATTTAGTTTAAATGCATTTTTAAAGTATTTTCAGTTAAATGAATTTCCAATGAAGTCAATATTCAGAATTCAAGGACACTCTTTTATTACTATATATGTAATATTAGAAGAATTTCTAACAATCAAACCAGAAAATAAAACAGAAATTCATTCAAGAGGTTTGATCATCTGTTATGTTCCGGTTCTGAGGTTATGGGGATGAGGTTAAGACAGGCTTTCTGCCCTGAATAACTTGGGAGTCTTTTCAGGGAAGACAAGACTATAATATAGATTTATTGGTGTGATATCAGAAGTGTGAATCAAGTGCTGTGGAAATATAGATAAAGAGTAATTCTTCTGCCAGGAGGCGGGGAGACAGAGAAGAGAAGTACCAGGAAAAGATACACAGAAAATGCCCCATTTCAACTGGAGTTGTCCAGGGACATGCAGGCGTTTGTGGGAAAGTGAACCAGTGGGGAGGTGGGGAGGCAGCGGGCAGGAGAAGAAATGTGTAGTGTGCGGTAGGTTAAGAACAGAGTTGCCTTTTCCTCAGGCTAGGAACCAGCTAAACCACCACGTTCTAGTAATGGGAAAAACAGTCATGAGGACGGGCAGGAGAAGATTTCTAAATGCAGAAAATATTCACAATTAGGCCTTATTTGTCTGACATTGTCAGAGAACAAAAATTTTCATTCAAGCAGTTTTCCCCAATACCTGCAGCTTTCTCATTTAAGTGTCAAGGCTTTATTTTAACCTTTTAAACCCAAAGAAACAACTTGACAACTCTAGTTTATCTTAATAAACGTCAAGGATTGTGCTACGGTAAGGTGTCCTCAGGGACTATTGAGGCGTACAGAACTACTTGCCTTAAAAATTAGAGGCCTCAGTTTGCTGTTTTATTTTTAAATTTTGGCTTCTGTATTTTTCCCTCCTCTGTTATTTTTTTCTGTATCCTCGCCTTGCTGTACATTTTTCTTGCTGCTGTCAGTATGCCTGCCTCTAATGGCTCTTTTCGTCTAATTTGTTCTCTTTACTCTGCAAGGAATGGGAAGTAAGAAAATCTGTCCTGCTTGAATTATGACCAAGAAAGAACAAATCATTCTGACTTGAGGTCTGAAGCACGGGCTCGGTGATGGACTTTACTTGTTCATTTGTGATTCTCTGTTGTGCTCTGCCTAGCAAGGTTGCTGAAAAGGCGACCTCTAAAATATTCAGTTCACTTTATTTGAACTAACATTTGAGTCTGTTTGGGAAAATGCCAAAGGCTGCAATTGCTTCAAGTTGAAGTTGATCTTGGAATAATCCTTAGAGATTTTAGAAAAGCAAACCATGCAGAACACAACTTTTCAAAATGTTGACGGGACACTTGGACTCAGGATTTTATAAATGTCCCAGTCAAAAAGAACATTACATCACAAACACAGTCAGCAAAGTGAGCTCTTCATTTGCCTTTCAGCAGAAGCACACTGAGGCCTTTTCAGGGGGTCACTTTTTCAACAGTTTTGCCTTGGAACTTTGGAGCTTTGGTCACTAATTAAACATTTACAAGACTACACAGTGAAATGACATTTCAAGAGGCAGGGTGGTATATCTGGGGATTTAAAGTATATCAACTGATTTAGCTTATTTTGTTTTCTCCATTTTTCTGAGGAAGAAACCACACAGTAGGATGTTGACGGATAAAGATTCAACCCCTGTCCATCTGACCTCCAAGCCCAGGCTCCTGGAAACGTGCACTTTATTCCGGACCTTACAATAGCTGACTCCTAATGTCACCAATTTACCTGCCTGTTTCTCTCCTTGTTTGTAAAATCAGAGAAATGAACCAGTTGACTTCTCAGATTTCTCACAGCTCTGGTTAGAATCCTAGATTTTTCAGATTGATCTTCAGTGCCTAGAAGAAGAAAACGAGGTAAATTGGTTCAGATGGAATGGTCCCAATGAGACCCCTCAGCAGGGCATTGTATCACAAAACCGAAACTATAAATTTTCAGGCCTTGTTTTTGTAGCTGAGATTTACTTCTGATGATGCCACTTTGCGTCCCAGCCTCCCAGCCTTGTCTCTGACAGGTTCCAGACCCCAAAGGAATAATGTGTGGAAGAAGACGGATGAGCCCCCTGGCAGAGCATGGAGTGGTGACTGTGGGGTGTGGGATTCTCTACAGCTTTCAAATCTGCTTTCTGAGCTGACGTTTAAGGAGTGAGAGAGGGATTTCTTGCCGGATGAAAAACAAATCAACTTTATCCAAAGAACCTGTCAGTTCTCTTTAGAACGAGAAAGTCATTTTTAAAGCCATCCCATCCATTTTGCAGTCAATGCACTCACAGCACTGAAGTCCCCTGAAAATTGTGGCTTGCTACATCTGTCCAGGTTGGCCACAGACAGCTGTGCCTGCCGTGCACTGCAACACTAGGGGGCGCCAGCCACACAGACTGCAGTGTCAGCGGCAGTCCTTGGAGTTGGGCGATGCAGCAGATGCTATAACAATAACCACCGTTTATTGAGCCATTTCTTCTGTGCCAGGTACATCAAACACCCTATTTTCTTTAATCTTCACAACAACTCTATGAGGTAATGTGGTGAGGTGTATTTTCCAGAGGAAGAAATTGAGACTCAGCAAGCGCCCACTGTCAATCTTCTAGTGTGCTGTAGGGGTAGGATTCAAACCCAAGTCTTCCTGATTCACAGCCATGCTCTTTCCACCACACTCCACCCCCTCTCCATGGAAACTCTTCTAAGCCAGGCCAATACAGACTGGAATAAGGTGGGCACATGTTCTCAGCATCCTGGAAGCATTACTTCAGTGATGACTCGACAGCATGTGACTACAATCCTATCCTGATCTCGAAACATCCATGCTCAATATTGTTTAAAAAAAGAGTGCAATGCCTAGATAATAGGACCACGGCCCCATCTCCCACCTTCCTTGCTCCTCACCAACCTCTTCACCAAGGCACTCTGTGCCCCCAACAACCATCTTTCAAGGCATTTCTGGCCACAGAATGCACTTCTGCACATCGAGGTCCCATGGGCCATTTCCTTTGCATTAGCCTTAGGCTAAAGCACACATCTTGGCATCTTTTGGGGCCTTTTGCAGAAAGAGCAAGAGAGTCACACCCAAAGTAGTGAGGGGAGCCTTTGCTGCAAATGCCAAAACTCTACTCAAGATGCTTTCTGCTGGTGGATGTGGGTCGGTGTGGGGGTAAATGCAGTTGCCAGTGAAATCCCAAGGGCCAGCCCTCCCCACAAGCCCTTTACAGGCCAAGGAAGAGACCCACAGACCTGGCCACCCTTAAGTATGCTTTGTTTTTTCTAAAGCAAGACTGTAATGTATATATCTATGCGTATATTAGAAATATAAAAATTATACACTGTGGAGGGGTTGTTTTTATGTTGCAGTGCGAGAATATTTAATATTCAAGCAGCAGGGAGAGGAAAAGAGGTAAATGAGACAGACCGAGGTGGAGGCGCTGCCTTCGGGAGCTGAGGCTGGCTTGACGGGGGCTCTCCGTTAGTCCCAGGCTATACCCACGCACTGTAACATGGGTCCCCTCCCTTATTCCCCGGGGACTGTTTTAGTCTATTCCTAGAGAAATTTGGCCTAAAAGGAGGTAATTGTCTAGAAAAGGGCCAATAAATAATAAACAGAGAGACTTTCAAGACTGCGCTTCTTGCTTGATTGCAAACTTCTGAAAGAACTCCCCCCACCTCCCACCCCTTTCTTTTACTGCTGATGTCACTTCCTCCACTCCACCCCAGGACTGGACTGTGTGTCTTCTCCCTGCTCGCCTCCAACGAAGCTCAGAGTGCCCTGCCACGTAACCTTTACTCTCTCTCCCCTCCCTTCTTCTGTGAGCTCCTCAAGGACAAAGGTGACGTTTTCTTCATTGCGTTGTGTTGACACAACACACACATATTTAACTGTGGTCTCGCCACACACAACTAGATCCTGAGGTAGCTCTGGCAAAGGTGAGAGAAGATGGCAATGACAAGGGGAGAAACCCCTTTGTTGGTCCCCAGGGGGACGGAGGCAGACGTCTCAGTCAGGGGACTTGCCTGTCACTGTGTCACCTGCAGAATGCTGGTGAGCAGACACCTGAGCGGGAGCAAGAGGACGAAGTTCCCATAAATAATTGGAATAGAAAGACAGGCTCTGACCCGTGGACTGGTGTCTCTTGTCCAAACGCATTTGGGCAGAAGCAGCACTCCTTCCCCCAGCCGTGGAAACACAGCCCCATCCTCCTAGCCCCACCAGCTCCCACCTCAGTTTTCAATTGGAGGCCAAGACAAGTCTTAGATGACTGTGATATGTCCATAAATCCAGGATGTGGTGTATAACAGTCACTTCTTTAGCCAAGAAAAATTTAAAACCAGGCTATAAATGTGATTGGTATATTCCAAGAATGATAGTAGCCATCTCATGGGCTTGGTATCTTAGAGAACTGGCTGGTAAGTTATTGAATCCACGCCTCACCCGTCAACACAGGAAGGGCCCTCACTCTATAGACTGTCTACCCAAGTAGTTTTCAAGACTCACAGAACATCAGACTTAGAAGAATCTTAAACATTACTTAAGTCTGAGCCAATAAAGAAACCCAGGGACGGAGAGGTGAAGACCTGCCCAAGGTCCCACAATTATTTATGAAAGCTGAACAGGTGTGGTGAAGCCTGGCCACCGCCCAGAGCCATGGGAACTTCTATTTGTGACTTCTGGGTCCCATGGCCTCTGGTGCCCCATCAGCAGAACGCGGCTGGAAGCACCTCTCTCATTGGATGGCCTTGTCACTTTTTCCCATGCTCTGCTGACCCTGGGATTGCATAATACTCAAAGATTCTGAACAGTATACGATAATTATCATTCCCGAGACACAGAAAGGCAGCAAGACAGACATTAACTGCCCGTCAGCTACTCAGAGGCATTTCTTATACTCTTTACATTTAGTTTAAAACTGATCCTAATTTGCATTGACAGCCAAAGGGGCTAATACGTCCCTTATAAATATAGTTTCTACTCCCCAGCTTCAAGTTGGGACCTTTTATGACAGTGATCAACTTTTAAAACTTTATGAAAAGAAACTTCAGTTTAGCCGAATATTGGCTTTCTCATCCCTCTCTCCCTTCCTGGGCTTGGCTCCACGTCCAGAGGGCAGAAAAAGCGAGTGATGGGTCGAAGAGGGCTCGTGTCTCAGATTTCACGACTGCTTTTCCACTTCACCTCTGTTCTCTTGGCGGGAACTCCCACTGGAGGAACTGCTTCCATGGCTCACACAGTCAGATTCCACTAGTGGCTGGTGTACGTGACGGAGCGGTAGGTACAGCTTGACTCGGGAATGCGGGGTTCTCCACAACTCCATCCGCTGCTCGCTTCTTCTTCTAGCTTTTCTGGCCTTGTCTCTACAAGCTCTTATTCCTCCCTTGAGGCTCAGAGCTTTGGCTGCTGGGGTGAAAATGGACATAGATTGACAAGAGGAAAGGTAGCTTTTGGGAGTTTAAAATTCAAGCAAGCAAACCATTAATATCTTTGAAATATTGATTGTGCACAAAACACCATGCCGATTATTATGGAGGTTACAAGCTTACACCAGATACAGTTCATCCCTCCCCTCAAAGAGCGTAGAGTCTAGACGGGGAGTTAGACGTGCGCCTGCAGGAGGCGGAGGTATTTAATACCGTGGGACAATGTGTTATCAGTCTGTGTTTCCCAAAGTAGGTACAGTACCCCTGGTGGACACGATGATTTTAGTGGGTACACGGATGGGGCATTAAATAACTTTGATTCACATTGTAAAGGTGGCATAGTCCTGTTTCAACTTCCTTTCAATTCTTCTGATTACCTAAAAAAAGAAAAAAAGAAAGTCTCAGATTTGTACTAAAATATGTCAAACACCTATCTAATACCTTTTACCCTCCTCAATAAACACCAAAAAGTGGTAGGACTCTGGTTTAGAGCCTTTGGACACCAGTAGTGTCCAGTGCAATCTAATAATAGTCTTCATTTGCATTGTATTTATTTTTTACAGGTTACACTCTATTTTACTACAAGTGATAACATTTTTCTACTTGTGCTAGTAATATAATGTTTCCTCACTAAATGTCTTAGTTCAGTCTGCTATAACAAATCACTATAGACTGTGTGATTTAAGCAACAAACATTTATTCTCCTGGTTCTGCAGGCTGAGAATTTCAAGGTCAGGGTGTCTGCATGGTTGTGTTCTGGTGACAGCCTTCTTCCTGGGTTACATACGATCATCTTCTTGCTGTGTCCTCACATGGTGGAAAGAGAGCGACCTAGCTCTCTGGCCTCTTATAAGTGCTCCACCCTTATGACCTATCACCTCCCAAAGGCTCCACCTCCAAATACCAAAGCATTGGAAACTAGATTTCAACATATGAATTTCAGAGGGGACAAAAAACATGCAGTTCATAACACTAAATAAATTCATTTAGCTAGGAAAAAAGCAAGTTAATTCCAAATAGTAAATAAATAATGGTACAAATGGTACAAAAATATGGCAGAAATCATCAGGGGGTGCAAATGTCTGGGAAACACTTTACAAGTGTCAAGTGAGTGCTTTAGAAGTGAATTGCAAGAGGCATGTCAAGGAATGATTGTAGACCAGGGCTGGGTGATCAGGGAAGAATTCCCGGAGGAGGTGAGCTGTGAGGGCATATCTGAGGGGGTGCGGGAGAAGCCATGAGAGCGAAGATGTGGTGACAGGTGGGGTGGGAGTGGGAAGCTGGTTGGACTGGATGAATCATTCATGTCCGGGAGTCAAGGACGGAGGAGAGCCACAGCTGGAATCACAAGGTGGAAGGACCTTTACATGAGGAGTCTCTTTGCTTTTTTTTTAAACTTTTTACTTTTATTTAATTTTTTACCTTTTTGTTTTAACTTTTTCCTTTTTTCTCATAATTATTGATTCACGTGCAGTTGTAAGAAACAATACAGAGAGATCCCATATACCCTTCACTCAGCTTCCCCTCGTGATGACATTTTGCATAACGATAGTTCAATAACTCGATCAGGAAATTTACGATGATACAAGTCGCTGAGCTTCCTCAGGGTTCATTGGCTTTACATGCACTCGTGTGTGTGTGTGTGTGTGTGTGTGTGTGTGTTACATAATTTTATCAAAAGTGTAGATTGGTGTGACCGTCACAATAGTCAAGACACATGACAGCTCCAAAACAAGAATCCCTTGTCTATCCTTTTATAGACACAGCCTCTCCCTCCCTTTCCTCCTCCCTAACCCCCAGCAACCACTAATCAGTTATCCATCTCCATAATTCTGTCAACCCAAGAATGTGATATAAATGCAGACATACAGCATGTAACCTTTTGGTATTGGCTTTTTTTCACTCAGCATAATTCCCTTAAGATCCATCCAACTTGTTGCTTGTATCAATAGTTCATTCCTTTTTATTGCTGAGTAATATTCCACGGTACGGATGTTCCACAGTTGAACCATTCACCCACTGTAGAAAATTTGGGTTGTTTCCAGTTTTTGGCTGTTACAAATAAACCTGCTATGAACATTTGTGTACAGGTTTTTGTGTGAACGTAGATTTCATTTCTCTGGGATAAATACTCAAGAGTACAATTGCTGTGTCACATGGTAAGGTTGTTATGTTTAGTTTTATAAGAAACTGTCGTACTCTTTTTGGGAGGGGTGGTACCATTTTAGATTCCTTCCAGCAATTTATGAGGGATCTAGTTTCTCTGAATCCTTGCCAGCATTTGCTGTTATTGCCATTTTTATTTTAGCTGTTCCGAAACGTATGCAGTGATATCTCGTGTATATTTAGTTTGCATTTTTCCTCATGGCTAACGATGTTGAACATCTTTTCATGCACTTATTTGCCATCTGTAAATCCTCTTCAGTGAAATGTCTGTTCATATCTTTTGTCCATTTGCTAATTGGATTGTCTACGTTTTTATTGTTGAGTTCTAAGAGTTCTTTGTATATTATAAAGAACTTATTCTAGATTTAAGTTATTAGTTAGATATGTGGTTTGCAAATATTTTCTCTCAGTCTGTAATTTGTTTTTTCATCCTCTTTACCAAGTCTTTCACAGAGCGAAAGTTTTAAATGTTGATGAGATCCAATTTATTAATTTTTCCTTTTGTGGATTGTGTTTTTGGTGTCAAGTCTAAGAACTCTTCACTTAGTCCTAGGTCCTGAAGATTTTCTCCTAAGTTTTACCTAGAAGTTTTATAATTTTACATTTTACATTTAAGTCTGTGATCCATTTTGAGTGAATTTTTGTAGAAATAGGAGGTTTAAGTTCAGGGTCCGTCTGTTTTTGTTTGCTTTTGCTTACAGACGTCCAGCTGCTGCAGCATCATTTGTTGAAGAGCCTGTCCTTCTTCCACTGAATGGCTCTTGCGCTTTTGTCAGAAAACAGTCGGGCATATTTGTGTGGGTTCTTTGCTTTTTACAACCACCTGATTGATATTTCCTGTCATTTGACAGCAACATCTGAAGAAAAAGGTTAATGGACCTTTCACCCAAATGAATCATGTGTATAAATTATTTGATTGTAATATATTTGATAACTTATAAAGGTCTCATTACACACTCATGAATCATCCCCAAGGCCTTACGGTCCTTATGAGAACAGAACATTTGGCCCATATCCCACCAAAATACTTCCTTTTACCTAAATAGACAGACATGGGAAAGAGTGCCCATATTTTTTTCCCAGGACCAATACATAGTTTCTTAAGCCTGACTTTGCTAAGTTTACAGGGAC